>NC_139023.1:152505803-152609140 GCF_964662115.1 Mustela nivalis | reverse complement strand
TGTGATCTCTCTCTGTCAAATAAATAAATAAAATCTTTAAAAAAAAAAAAAAAAACAGTATTCCTTGTTTTTGCACCACACCCAGTGCTCCATACAATCCGTGCCCTCTCTGATACCCACCACCTAATTTCACCAACCTCCCACCCCCCGCCGCTTCAAACCCCTCAGATTGTTTTTCAGAGTCCATAGTCTCCCATGGTTCACTTCCCCTTCCAATTTCCCTCAACTCCCTTCTCCTCTCTAACTCCCCTTGTCCTCCATACTATTTTTTATGCTCCACAATAAGTGAAACCATATGATAATTGACTCTCTTTGCTTATTTCACTCAGCATAATCTCTTCCAGTCCTGTCCATGTTGCTACATGGACATTCGTCCTTTCTGATGGAGGCATAATACTCCATAGTGTATATGGACCACATCTTCCTTATCCATTCGTACATTGAAGGGCATCTTGGTTCTTTCCACAGTTTGGCGATCATGGCCATTGCTGCTATAAACATTGGGGTACAGATGGCCCTTCTTTCACTACATCTGTATCTTTGGGGTAAATACCCAGGAGTGCAATTGCAGGGTTATAGGGAAGCTCTATTTTTAATTTCTTGAGGAATCCCCACACTGTTCTCCAAAGTGGCTGCATCAACCTACATTCCCACCAACAGAGTAAGAGGGTTCCCCTTTCTCCACATCTTCTCCAACACATGTTGTTTCCTGCCTTGCTAATTTTGGCCATTCTAACTTGTGTAAGGTGATATCTCAATGTGGTTTTGATTTGAATCTCCCTGATGGCTAGGGATGATGAACATTTTTTCGTGTGTCTTTTAGCCGTTTGAATGTCTTCATTGGAGAAGTGTCTGTTCATATCTTCTTTCTATCACATTGATTAATTTGCGAATGTTGAACCATCCTTGTAGCCCAGGGATGAATCCCACCTGGTCATGGTGGATAATCTTTTTTTTTTTATAAACATATATTTTTATCCCCAGGGGTACAGGTCTGTGAATCACCAGGTTTACACACTTCACAGCACTCACCAAAGCACATACCCTCCCCAATGTCCATAATCCCACCCCCTTCTCCCAAACCCCCTCCCCCCAGCAACTCTCAGTTTGTTTTGTGAGATTAAGAGTCACTTATGGTTTGTCTCCCTCCCAATCCCATCTTGTTTCATTTATTCTTCTCCTACCCACTTAAGCCTCCATGTTGCATCACCACTTCCTCATATCAGGGAGATCATATGATAGTTGTCTTTCGCTGCTTGACTTATTTCGCTAAGCATTATACGCTCTAGTTCCATCCATGTTGTCGCAAATGGCAAGATCAAAGAAGACATCCAGATGGCCAACAGACACATGAAAAAGTGCTCCATATCACTCGGCATCAGGGAAATACAAATCAAAACCACAATGAGATATCACCTCACACCAGTCAGAATGGCTAAAATCAACAAGTCAGGAAATGACAGATGCTGGTGAGGATGCGGAGAAAGGGGAACCCTCCTACACTGTTGGTGGGAATGCAAGCTGGTGCAGCCACTCTGGAAAACAGCATGGAGGTTCCTCAAAATGTTGAAAGTAGAACTGCCCTATGACCCAGCAATTGCACTATTGGGTATTTACCCCAAAGATACAAACGTAGTGATCCAAAGGGGCACGTGCACCTGAATGTTTATAGCAGCAATGTCCACAATAGCCAAACTATGGAAAGAACCTAGATGTCCATCAACAGATGAATGGATCAAGAAGATGTGGTATATATACACAATGGAATACTATGCAGCCATCAAAAGAAATGAAATCTTGCCATTTGCGACAACATGGATGGAACTAGAGCGTATCATGCTTAGCGAAATAAGTCAAGCAGAGAAAGACAACTATCATATGATCTCCCTGATATGAGGAAGTGGTGATGCAACATGGGGGCTTAAGTGGGTACGAGAAGAATAAATGAAAGAAAATGGGATTGGGAGGGAGACAAACCATAAGTGACTCTTAATCTCACAAAACAAACTGAGGGTTGCTGGGAGGAGGGGGTATGGACATTGGTGGATAATCTTTTTAATGTGCTGTTGGATCCTGTTTGCTAAGAGCTTGTTGAGAATCTTATCATCCATATTCATCAGTGATATTGTTCTGAAATTCTCCTTTTTGGTAGGGTCTTTGCCTGGTTTGGGGATCAGGGTAATGCTGGCTTCATAGAAAGAGTCTGGAAGTTTTCCTTCTGCCTCCCTCAAAAAAACTAAAAAATATAGTACACACTAGCTCTCTCTACACCTTAAGGAACTGAAGAATCAACAACAAATCAAACCAACTCCACACATAAGAAGGGAAATAATTAACATTAGAGCTGAGATGAATGAGGTAGAAACCAGAGATACAGTAGAACATATCAATGAAGCTAGAAGCTGGTTTTTTGAAAGAATCAATAAGATCATAAACCATTGGCCACACTAATCCAAAAGAAAAGAAAGCCCAAATTCATAAAATTTTGAATAAAAAGGGAGAGATCACAACTAACACCAAGGAAGTAGAAACAATCATCAGAAATTATTATCAACAGTTATATGCCAATAAGCAAAACAACCTAGATGAAATGGATGCATTCCTGGAAAACTATAACTCCCAAAATTGAACCAGGAAGAAATTGACAACCTGTCCTGTCGTTTTATCCAATCTGCAACCCTGTGCCATTTTAGAGGCACATTTAGGCCATTCACATTGAGAGTGATTATTGATAGATATGTTTTTATTGACATCGTGTTACCTTTGAAGTCTTTCTTTCTGTAGATTGTCTCTAAATTTCTGTTCAATGGTATTTTTAGGATTTTTCCTTTTTTATAGAACCCCCCTTAATATTTCCTGCAGTGCTGCCTTGGTGGTTGCATAGTCTTTTAAGCCTTTCCGGTCTTGGAAACTCTTTATCTCTCCATCCATTTTGAATGTCAGTCTTGCTGGATAAAGTATTCTTGGCTGCATGTTCTTCTCGTTTAGTGCCCTTAATATATCTTTCCAGCCCTTTCTGGCTTGCCAGGTGGACAGGTCTGATGTTATTCTGATGGGCTTTCCTCTGTAAGTAATGAGCCTCTTTGTTCAGCGGCCTTCAAGAGATTATATCTACAATTATGATTCCTCAATTTGACTATCAGCTGCCTTGATGTTTTTCTTGAATCTATAATCTTGGGTGGAGACAGTCGGCCTCTAGTACATGAATGCTGGTTCCATTTGCAAGATTGAGAAAATTTTCATGAAGAACTTGTTCCACTATATCTTCTAGACTTCTTTCTTTCTCCTCCCCTTCAGGGATTCCAATAATACTGACATTGGAACGTTTCATGGCATCATTTATTTCCCTGATTCTGTTTTTGTGGTTTCTAAGCTGTTTGTTCCAGGCTTCCTCCTGATCCTTTCTCTCTATCTGTTTGTCCTCCAGATCACAGAAGATAATTCTATCTTCTGTCTCAGTTACCCTAGCTTTGAGAGAATTTAGATTAAATTGGAACTCACTGAGAACATTGTGAACCTCATCCCTGGTAGCTTTTTAGCTCTGCCCTAACATTGTGAACATCTTCTCTGGTCGCTTTCAGTTCGGCCCTAATCAATTCTGTTTGGTCATTCATGGCTTTCTCCAACCTAGCTATTGCCTGGATATTTGTTAGCCTGAATTCTCTTTCCGACATATTGTCTATGTTGATAGCCGCTAGCTCTGTTGCAAAAGATCTATTTTCAGTATTTTTCTTCTGTTGAGCATTCCTCCTCCTAGTCATTTTGGTGAGAGATGACTGAACAGATGTAGCTGGATGTATTGGCCGTGGTGCAGTCAAGGTGCACCCTGGAACACTTCCGAGCAATCAGGATTCCCCACCCAAATGAGAAAAAAAAGAAAAGAAAAAGAAAAAAAAGAGAGAGAGAGAGAGAGGGACAGGAAAGAAAGGGAAGATAAAAGAGAAGGTTCAGCCCAAATGGGCCCCAAGGTAAGATTTATAAGGTATACATACAAAAACAGACAAACAAAAAGACTGCCCACTGGCGTCTCCTGCCCCTGTAGAGATCCAGAGGTGTATAATTCTGATCTCAGGCTGATTTCATGGGTGATCAGAGTTCTTTGGTAGGTAACCAGCTCACTTTAGAGTACAGGTTGAAAAGGCGCCTCTTCCTACTTCCCTGCCATCTTGTCTCCCCCCTTAATTACTTCTTATTTTTAAGTGAGTTCCATGCCAAGCATGCAGCCTAAATAGGGCTTTGAACTCATGACCCTGACATCAAGACCTGAGCTGAGATCAAGAGTCAGTAACTCAACCCTCTGAGTCACTCACCCTGACTTTTAATTTTATGTCTTCAGCTTCTTCCTTGTGTATTGTCTCAATACACTTCCCATTACATTTCTATAATTAGATTCACTTTCTTTCTGTAAAATGACTTTCCTAGTTGATTTCACCATTTGTTTTGTTTTTCCATTTGATTTTTAATTTCATTTTTTTATGTTTAAAAACATTCTATGAACTAAAACAGACAAAATCTCCACCTATTCTAAGTAAACATGTGTCCCAGCATAAGCCAGGTATTTGAAGAGAAATCAGAATGCATAGATAAGAAACAAATGGAAAATCTTGAGATGAAATAAATAATATCAAAAAAATTATTAGAAGAGATCAGCAGACTTCCCCGCAGGCAGAATAAAGAATGCTTTGAAGATAGATTATTAAGAATCTCAAAAATAAAAGAAAAAAAAAGAGAGAGAGAAAGAAATATTGACCAGGCCTCTGAGAAATAAGTGACCCATAGTGAAACAATGTTTTCCTTTTTTAAAAAAAAATTGTTAAAAAGTTGCTGTTAAATACCATTTCTGTTCACCTCTCTCTTGCTACTTTTTTGAGTTCCAAATTAGGGATGCTAGAACTTTCTAAATGTATTTTGTTTTAATTTTTCTGCATACAGGAGTGTGGGGATTTTTCCACTGACGTTTTCCAGATGAGTAATTCTGTAATCTGAAATACCCAAACTACTGTTCAAACCATTCACTGAATTGCCTATTATGTATTGTATGTTTTAGTTCTATAATACCTACTTGAAATTGTTGTATAGATTCCAACATACTGAGCATAGTCTACATTTGCTATTTTTTGTATATTTTTCTTCCATTTTAAATCTGTTATTATTGTTTTTTTTTTTTAATTTTTGTTTTTCATATACTCTTGCTCTACTATCTGGGTCATACTCAATGTTCTTTCCTCTTTTATTTTTTTTTCTTTTTTTCTTCTCTTAGCAATAAGTCATGAATTGTGATTTTTAGCATGTATGGTAATTTTTATTGTGTGCAGGAATTGTGTATAAGATATCCATAACTGCTCTAGGTGACCCCAAAGTTTTCTCTCTTTCCCCTGTTAGGAAGACAGGCTGAGGAATTGATTTCCTGTATCAAATCATAGGTTGTGCCAGGTCAAAGGTGAATGACTTTTAGTAAATTCTGGGCTAATTCTTTTTTCCTTATGTTGCTCAGGCTTGGGCTTGCTGGCCTTTCAGTTGTGAGTTTATGTGACTGCATTTTCACAACTCTTAAGCTTATGGATGGTTGGGCTCTATCACCAAGAGGTTCACACCCGAGCCTCTATTTCTTGCCACATGCAAGATCAAAATAAGATAAATGCATTATAGGAAGAGACATCCTTTGCTTGAGATAAGCCTCCTTTTGATGTCTTGTGTTCAAAATACAACATGATTTTGCAATCGGTGCCTTTGAGAAATTTCAAAGAGGAGCTCACCAGCATTCCACAGAGTTCTCAGATTAAGCTCTTGTGACTTGGGGAAATCTGATAGTGAATTAGAGCCCTTGATGTCAATGTTGAGAGTCTATCTAACCCTCTATGGTAACTAAGACACTGGGTATATCTCTTTCCCTCAGCAGATGTCCTGCACCTTGGCCAACTCTAAGTACTCTATCAGTCAGAATTCAATCACAATAAGCAACGCCCTCCATGAGAAGTCATGCTTTCCTAACAGGAAGTGCAGCCAATGCCCTAAAGACTGGAGATCAAAAGGAGGAGGTGTGCTTATTGGAACCAAACCTTTGGAGTAGGTCCCATGGATCTAGAACTCCGACCTCTCGGGGAAGGGTTGTCCAAAGTGTGCTGAGCTTAAGGGATTTGGAGGAGAACTCAGAGGCTTAGAGTCTAGAACTGCAAGGAAGGACACTTGATAGAAATGCTAGTATCTTTTCTACTGATAATTATCAGTTGGTTCTGAAAATTGCTTTTATAGATATACACACACAGAGACACATGTTCTATTTATCATCTATCTACCATTTATATATCATCTACATATCTATATAAATATTGTACAGAAATAAAATGACTGTTGATGCCAAGGTGAAAACTGTTAATGAAGCAACACTGTTGTGTAGACCAATCCAAAAATTTCCCAGGTTTCCAAAGTCACTCCAGTCCCCCAGTTTGCACACAGGGAGAAGTCCATCAGAGAAGAAGTACAATTTATAGGTTCCCATTCCCTTTGAGACAAAGTAGAATTCAAAAAGGAAGCATGTGTGAAAATGAAAGACAAGTCACACACACACACAAACACACACACACGCACACACACACAGAATCGATGAGGTGCGCTTTGCTAAGAACATACAGAGATTAATTCCATGAAAAACTAACCACTAAGATTGCTTAAAATAATTAGAAAGATGGTAGGAACTATGTAGTTTACTAATTTTTAATGGTTAACATTTATGATCCCCGTGCTCACTTCGGCAGCACATATACTAACATTTATGATTCCCAATGATAAAAACTCATTAGGATTTTCTGTCATTAACCTGTGACACATGCTGTAACTTTTCTGTTGCCCGAAGATCATGGGAAAGTTCATTTTGAATTGAGTTTCTTTTTTAAAATAACTTCTTGCCCTTCCTTCTTAGGTTAAGTTGAAACTTCTTGACCTACTTTCTTAGGTGAACTATGAACCCTATTGATTCTATACTAAAGATTGTGCAGGTGGAGTGTTCTGGTTTTGTTTCTCTAGTGAAGGTGGAGCAAGTGGAACGTTCTGCTTTTTTTTTCATCCTTTTCTTCATTTCTTAGAAAAAGCAAGGGTAATAAACCACATAAGAAGCAAAATGGAATTATCCCAAGTAGTATCATGTAAAACTTCCTTTGTATCTTCTTTCTGTGAGGGGCTGCCACTATCTCTACTACTTCCAAAGCCTTCTACTACACAGTCAGCAGGGTTCCACTCATGCTTGCAATGGCAGTGATGTCTGTTGTTATGACAACATATTGATCATATTGCAGGTCTCAGGTAAATAAGCTCTTGCCAGATGCGACATAGGGATAGACTTCCTTTGGATGCAAATCTGCCCTGCACACACTGTTGATATTATATATCAGCTGTTCAAATGTGGTGGAGGGTCTTTTGGGCTCGATTTCATAATCAATGTCATTTGTCTATCATATTGATCAAAAGCCCCTGTAACAGGTACTGAGAGCAACTAGGGATTCTGTGTCCCCTTCCACATAACTGTGATAACAGGAGTCCTTCAGGACTAAAAGCTGATCCTCAAGGAGAACACCCTGGTCTTTGTAGGTAAACACTGGGAGGTTTCTGGACAGAAAAAAAAGTTTATTGATCTTCATGTAGAGTATGTGCCTCTGGTATCCAAAATGCAGGCTGTAAGATATAAGCCTGGAGGCTTCATGCCAGTGTCATGTCTCAAGGGATCAGCACTTCTGAGTGTCAAAGTAATAGGGGTGCCCAACCTGGAACCATCCAGAAAGGAACTGACACACCCCCAACCAGAACATAGAAAGAGAGCCTTACATGCACCAGGATCTCTCCCACAACCACTGTGGAGCCACTATATTCAACCACTGATGAGATCAAAAGAGGGCAGGTCAGGAAGCATCACTGTTCTGTTTCTTCCTTCTAAGCTGGATGTAGTGCTAACCTTTAATCTGTTCTCTTGCTAAATTACATTATTAGAGTAGCAGCACTAAAAGAAAAAAAAAAATAAGATGAAGGACAGAGACAAGACAAGGGTGGGGGAGGTATGAGCTGGAGGAGGAAGAAAAAGGTATGTGAATGGGTTAAAATGGGGGCATGTTGGGCTCAAGACATGACTCATTATACTGCATTGCATTTTGTCTTAAATAGTGGTAAGGCAAGGTGAGATTGGGTGTACAAAATTATGGTGATTGATCATAGGCTGATAGTTATAGAACTTAGATGAAGGACACATGTGGATCCATTATACTGTTTTCTAAATATATGAATACATATGAACATTTCCACAATAAATATATAAAACAAAGTGTTCTTAAAGGAAAGGTGAGTACCTATCATGTTTGTTTTTTTGTTTTGTTTTTTTAAGATTTTTATTTATTTATTGGACAGAGAGATCACAAGTAGGCAGAGGCAGGCAGAGAGAGAGGAGGAAGAAGGCTCCCCGCTGAGCAGAGAGCCCAATGTGGTGCTCGATCCAAGCACCCTGGGATCATGACCTGAGCCGAAGGCAGAGGCTTAACCCACTGAGCCACCCAGGCGCCCCACCTGTCATGTTTTGATGAAGAATTCTTGATGTACACATATGGGCTAGGTATAATTACCAATACATATGTCTTCCTTTCATTTTTTTTAAGGAATTATTTAGTGGCATTACTCAGGAGAGATACAAAAATTACTCACATATTTTCTTCTCAATGTCTGTGATATATGATTCCATGTAACAAAATATTTATTATCTTGTCTCTTTCCTGAGATCCTCTTTTCATCTAGGACTATGAAACTGCAAGGATCAAGGCATTGGTTGTTTTCACAAATATTGGTAGCTACTATAATGGTACTTTCATTCTGTAATCAACACAAAACAGCAATATTTGAAGAGGGAGTATATGGGGTTGGTGATGGATGTTACTCAAATATGTTTATCTTTGATTCTGCTCTTAAGAAAAACAGAATTTTAAAAACGTCTAGCCATGCAAAATGGAAGGAAATCAAACAGCTGGAGATCCGCATACACTGAAGGTAAAATAAGGCTCCTTCAGAAATGCAAAAGAAATCAATAATCTTAGAAGGAAAGAGGAGGGCTTTGGGTAAGTTAATATTGTCTTACAGTGGCAAGACATCAAAGCCTGCTTTTATAAGATTGCAAGATAATCACTGTCCTAGGTTTGACAATAAACCACATTTATTTCATAAATAAAAATATGTATACATCTTTTGTGTGAAATATAGAAACAAAAAATCATCTTAGTAACAAAAATGTATTATCACATATTTGTGAAAATGAAATCTGTTTTTAGCACAATGTCTGGCTAGGGATAGTGATTTGTTGCTTTCTTCTTTCAATAAAGTGTAACACATAATGTGCACACATGGTGCTACAAACTTGGGAAAACTAAATGACTGTACACCTCAAGAAAATTTAATAATATGGAGCTCAAATTTAGATAGAAGGGATGGGGCAAAGATACACATTATAAATTTGTAAAATTAAATTCAATATTTTACATATAAAATTTTTATTTTTATTTATCTAGATAAATACACACAGTCTTCACCAGATCATTAAAGTGAGATTGTTTAAAGTAAAAATTCTTGATGTAGTTGAAAAAACATATTGAATTTGGCTATAAGAGAGCTAAAAAAGACTAATCAAATCTGCTTCCCATAGTGGATAATATAAATATGTAAATTATATATGATTTTATAATATAGTATAATATATAATAATTTTATGTTATATATCATAATATATAATCTAATATAATATATATAACATAATACAATAATAATATGAAATTTAAAGATACCTAATTAAAGGCCTATCATCCCTTAGATTGTGTGACCATTTTTGCTTATTTTTTGGTGAATCTTGATTCTATGTTCTTTGAACTTTTTTCTCTGGAATTATTTTCCTCTCATTTATGGAATTTCCCTTTCATAAAAAGCAACAACAATCACTTCTCTATCAAACTTCTCCATGGATAGCTCCTTATTCATAGCTAATTCTACTACACAAAACTACCAGTTGACAGCTGAAAAGCATGGAAAGACCAGCAGAAAAGATTTCTGTATTCAGAATACCCATATGCCATACTACCAGATATCTGGTTGCAGTTCACTCTTACTCAAATCCACTTCCAAACCACAAGCCTAATAAATAGCCATTCCATTAAACCACTATTTAGCCTGTTTTCCTATTCATACACCAACTACCAAATTAGTCCTACACAAACTTCAAAAAATTGGATGTCTTATTTCCTAATGTATTATCCACCAATAATTTTGCCCTATATTCTGGGTTTTGTGAACATGGACAACTGATATAAAACTCGGATTATTCAAGCTTTAAAACTCATTTTTGACAAATGACCTATGGCTGCACATTGTATCTTACTATCACCTAAAGTTTAACAAAACCTAACCCCATGCCTAACCCTAATCCTAACTCTTATTATTACTTTTCACTGTCCTAACTCTTACATATTAAATAGTTAACCACAAGTCTCATTCTCATTCAAAAATTACTGCCCAAGTTTCTGGGAAAAAATAACTTCACTGTTTCCCACTTGTTAAGTGTTCCTATTTTACCTCTTATACCTATAGACTGGCTCTAGATTCCATCAATTCAACCACTATGGGCTCAACCCAGACAGGATTAAATCTTTTCCTGCTTCCTATCCTTCTACAACAAATTAGCCAAACTGTAAGAAAATCAGAATGTGTAGAGAAGGAATAGGTGAAAGGTGCAAAGTACAAACTGGATAAGCAGACTGACATTTCAACCTAAAGGATGAAGTCAGAAACAGATGTTTATTTCAACCCCTGGACACCTCTAAAAATTTGAGATTTGTTGTCCACTTTGTTTCTTAATTTTTCTTTAAATTCCCTCATCAATACACAGGATCCTCAGCTGACAATCCATTGTATTTGTTTTATAAGTAATTACTATTAAGTTTCAGTAATGGTAAAGTTGTAAAAAAAAAAATAATTTTTCATTTATGCACATTTAATAAGGATCCAGTATTTTTATTTGTCCTTCTTTCTTGCAGATAGTTGAGAAACCTATTTCAGATTGAATATTAACCTCATCATTAAAGTGACCTAAATTCTTAGAGTATGTGGATATTTTTCTAGGACTAAAGGGAAGGTATATTTTACAAGATACTAATAGCCAAAAAAGACCTAAGATTCCTAAATTAAATTAAATCTTTTTTAGAGGACACCTTCTCTAAATTGTGAGCAGAATCCTAAAATACTGATTTGCTTTCCATAGCCCTCTTGATATATATTTGGTAATTATTATGGAGTATTGATTACAATAGAAAAAATTATCTTTAAATAAGATAGTGTTAAAAGTGTCCTCAATCAATTTAAATTGACCAGAAATAATTCCTAAGATATCAGCTTGCAAACAGGTAATAGGAAAACATATTCTGAAAATATTTGAGTCAGAGTGAATTTGTCCTCATAACATTCTTTTATAGACTGACACAAAAGACATACTTCCTGAGAAATTATAACATTTTCTCTTCTTTATTTTTTTAAAGATTTTATTTATTTGAGAGAGAGATTGAGAGAGAGAGCATGGCAAGGCAGAGCAGCAGGCAGAGGGAAAGGGAAAGAGGCTCCCCACTGAGCAGGGAGCCCTATATGGCTCTTGACCCCAAGACGCTGAGATCATGACCTGAGCCAAAGGCAGTCACTTAACCAACTGAGCCACTCAGGTGCCAAAGTATAACATTTTCATTGATGTGGTAGAAAACCATAATAGTACAGAAACTTCCAAATAGACTATCATATATCATCTTTAATGAATTCTTTTCTTTCCCTACAGCTTAATAAAATTCATCAATCTAGTTAGCCTACTACATCTCCCCTCTCACTTTCCTTTATAATCAAATTCAGTTTTTCCCAAACAATGAGTAGCAACCCATTAGAAACAAAAACTTTTGGCTCTGAGTAAATAGTCCAGAATCAGACATATACAGGTTACAGATCCTCCTCAAGATTAAAAAATTGGCAAAGAATCACATTGTGTTTGTATGTAAGTACCTATGTATATATTCATGTATGTGCAAATACTACTGCTTCTCTCCTTTATTGTTAAATTCTCAAATGACTTACCAGCAGTAAAATTAATGGTCCCCCTGGTCTTTTTGCACTATAGTCCTGTCATAGATAATTTGACCACTGATGGCTATGAACAGATTTTTATTTGAAATTTTGCAAGACAAAGAGTAGCAACGATCCCCTCCCTTTCATCTCTCATTTAAATGTGTTCTAGATTGAACTGCTTAGCAACAAGACTTTCTCAATTCTAAAGACTATGGCAACTGGATAAAAGTTCTCCCACTCTGGCCTCATCATCTCCCTCACACTTTATGTCTAACTACTCTTCAATATGAGTAAATGTGACTACATTTTTTTATCCCAGTTCTGTGTGCTCCCTGCACATGGTGGAAACAATTTATCTTAGTACTCTTGCCCTGGCCCCAGATTATTTTCTCAACATTAAACCACATTATGGAATACTGAATTACTATAGATTCCAGAAAGACATATGACCTTACTTAAACAATTTACAGAGATACAGACATCAATAATCATCTGTGACTTTCACTATAAGGTCAATAAATAAATCAGAGACATTTCATATCTGCAAACAAATATGCTCATCTATTAGAACTGCATCAGCAAGAATAAGGAAAGTAAAATTTAAAAGGGGACAGAGGTGAATTAAATATAGCGTAGGTGATAAGGTCAGCACCATGGTGATATAAGACATTTTCCCTTTTTCATTCCCCTTTTTAAACAACCACTTACAGACATCCATACATGAGCAAGAGTACCTTAGCAGTGGGAGGGACCAGGGAGGACTCTTGCTTATTTGTGCATGGGAGAATAAACAATCAAGTCCTTGGTAAGAGATGCAAATCCAATGGAGCTGACAAACCCATCCCACCTCCATTTGCTTTGGCCAAGGACAGAAACAAACTTGGAGGGAACTGAACTGGGTAGAAATAAACCGGTGAGAGAAAGTTAATCCAAGTTCAGTCTGCCAAAGGGGAGATTCCAGGATGCCACAGGAGTGGAATTAAGACAAGTTTGGTTGCAATTGACAGTGGGGAATGCCACTAGGAGAGGTACAGCCCCTCCTCAAGGTGAGATAGCAATGGGCTATATTCTCTGGCAGTGGCAGCAGAAACATTATCTGCAGTGGTCAAAAGACTCAACTTCTCTCATGATAGAGTTGGAAAAAGTGTGTGGCTACTCAGCTAACCTAGTTTTAGGGGTCTCAAGTGGAGAAACCTGATTGCCTCCAGCAGCTACCAAGTTTCTGAGGAAGAACCACCATCACAGGGTGAAGAAGAAAGGGAAGAAAGCAGGCAAGAATATAAAAGTTCATGAAAGGAACCTGATTCATGCTCTGGCTTTAGGACTTCAGCAAGAGGTCTGCATATAAGCCTCTGGGATTGTCCCACGGGAGGATCTCCTTACCAACCCAAAGGCATCTCCAAAGCCCCAATTGTCAAATTTATACATCTCCCCACCTTGTGTTGGGCCCCTTTTACATGCTCCTAAGTGTGGCAGTGAAGGAGCAGGAGGCTGGCTGAGGACAAAGCAAAAGCTGGCGCCTTGCACCCCCCCCCCCTTCACCCGCTCCCCTCCATATGTGTAGCATTCCTCAGGCACCCCTGACTGCCATAAAACGATAGATAAATAGTTAACTTGCAGAGATCACAGTCCTGCAAGGTAGGAGTCTCCCTTGGTTTGCAAATGTCCTTGAGATTTACAACAAAGAAGTTACCTTATCAATAGCCCTAATGTCACCCTCCCCTCCATGAAAAACCGAAGGAGGCAGAGGTAGAAGGAAAAGTAAATAAAGTTAAATTTCTTCTAAACCTAAATCTCATTAACAAGGATGCTTGATAGCAGGAATGTAACATTCCACCAGGAGACTCCCAATTGTCTTTACTTGATAGTAACCAGGCCTTCAATATCCTGATAGTGCTTTTTTCGCATGCGTGGGCTAACCGGCCAGTTCTGCTTCTGTAAGATTGCTTTGTCTGCTTTCGCGTGGGGTCCCCTGACCCAGTTCACTGACGCCAATTATGCCTGTTCAAACTCTCAATCAATCAGCTCAGCCCCACCCGAAACTTGTTTGTACCTGTCTATAAAAACCTTGCACCAACCCAGCTCTGGACCTCTCGGCGTTATCCGCAACGAGTGGCGCAGAGGTCCAGGTTCGAACCTGCAAAAAACGACCCTTGATGCTTGGCTTTGACTCACGTCTCTGGTGGTCTTTTAAGGTGGAGGTAATATTCAGTTGGCATTTCAGCAGTGAGAGCAGGTGGGTAATCTATGTGTTCTCAGCAAAATGGTCCAGTTTGAGGGTGAGGAAGATCATATACTGGAGCTTCTGAAAAACATAATAGAGATTTCTTAGCCAGTTTGTTATGAGACCAAGAGAAAAAAACCAAAGCTTATAAATACTGCCACGAGAGGGAATAAAAGTGAAGCAGGTCTACCCACGACAAACCTAGGATCCCTAGGCAAGCACACCAGTGAACAGTACCCATCTGAAGATAACCTTGCACATAAGCAATTGACAATAGCCATATTGAAGAAATTCAGCAAACTGTAAGAAATCTCGGAAAGATAACTCAGTGAGGTTAGAAAAAAGATACATGAACAGAATGAACTCTTTACAAGAAAGACAAAACCATAACAAAATTCTGGAGCAGAAGAATTCAGTGAGTTGGATGAAAGGTATAATTAAGGGGATCTAAAGTGGAATAGAGCTGATAGAAGAGAAAATAGATAAGTGAGATAGGAATTGATTTTATTTACTTAAAATTTTGGGTTTTTTTTAAGATTTTATTTATTTGTTTTACAGAGAGAGAAAGAGCAGGAGAGCAGCAGAGAGAGAAGGAGAGGGAGAAGCAGACTCTCTACTGAGCAGGAAGCTTGATGTGGAACTCAATCCCAGCATGACCTTAGCTGAAGGCAAATGCTTCACTGCCTGAGCCACCCAGGCATCCTAGATAGAAATTTTGAAAGGCATCCCGATTACCATGTCAGTGGATTTCTCAGGCCTGGAGAAAGAAGAATAGATGTTTAACGTGCTTAAAAAATTTTAAAAAATGCCAATTAAGTGTATATTTTCAATCAAAATTATCATTCAGATTGGAAGAAAAAAGACTTTAGAACTGAAGGAATTGATCACCCCTAGACGTACCATGCAAGGCATGCTGGAAGTTCTTCAAGCGTGTAGTGAGTACAAACCTTTAATAAATAAAGTGTAATAAATAAATGAATAAATAAACAAATAAATAATATGTTGTAGGTGTGAACCCCTACTAAATGCAAACAGGCAAAAGGAACAAAATACAAACTAACCACAGAGCAAAGAAGCCTAGACCATATGCGTGTAGTGTTAAGATTAGCGCGGAGTAACAAGTTGTAAATATTTTGACTTGTGCGAAATATCGTAAACCAAGACATGTTTACCACGTTTGTAAGTTTTTGGTGTGTAAGCATAAGAAAAACAAGGGATGTAATGTGTTTATGAAGGAGACTTAGCACAGTATATAAAGAGGCATCTGGTTGGACTGAGGTGAAGAGAGTTTCCTGTCGGGAGAACATCATCGCCAGTGCTACCGTCGCCCCTACAGTTTCCTTGCCGACCACTCGCTGGTTCTCAGTCTCAACTTCTGTGGTGACCTCTCTGTCTAGATTGTGAGGCGACGTCTCCTTCTCCGTGACAACGTCAGTGGACTGTGACCGGGCCACGATAGTGGTGCGGACCTCGTCCCAATAAAGATCAAGTGAGTTACATCATATCTATCTCTCTCTCTCTTCTTGACACATCGCGACCTCCTGGCGGGACACAAGGGTTTTGCTCACGATAAAGCGGAAATGAAAAAATGCTGCAATCAGTGAGATTAAAAAATACAAAATACATGATGCACCGGTGAAGGTAAAAAATATATAGTCAGGTATAGAAAACTTCAATTATGTCATAGGATGGTGTATTAAACACTTAACAACTGTGTAAAGTTTAAAGGAAAAGAATATTAAAAATAACTGTAGCTACTACAATTCGTAACAAATTCATAACACAAAAAGAGGTAACTTGTGATATCAAAAACTTTTTTAAAAAGGTAGTAAAAGTGTTGTTTTAAAGGCAAAGAAATGGCTATCTTCAAAAAAACGGACTGTTTTAGCTTTGAGATGTTTTCTGTGACATTTCATGGTAACTGCAAAGCAAAAATCTAGAGTTGACTCATGAAACAAACAAACAAAAATTGGAGAAACAGAGTATACCACTATGGAAAAACATCCATTTAAAAGGTAGATTAAAACAGAAAAGAGACAATGAGATAGAAAACAAATAGAAAGCAATCAATCAGAGAGCCATTGTGAGTTTTACATATCAGTAATCACTTTAAATTCAAATAGACTGCATTCACAGATTAAAAAGGCACAAACTGACTGTATGGAATTAAAAGAAAAAAAAAGTCCCAATTGCGTGCTGCCTACAAGAGACTCATTTTAGTTTTAAAAGACATACAGGATCAAAGTGAAAGAATGGAAAAAGGTATTCCATGTGATGAGGGAGCAGGAGGTTGGCTGAAGACAAAGCAAAAGCTGGCACCTTGCACCCCCCTCTCCACCCGCTCCCCTTGGTAATGTGTGTGACATTCCTCAGGCACCCCTGACTGCCAAAAATAATAAACAAATAGTTAACTTGCAGAGATCACAATCCTGCAAGACAGGAGTCTCCCTTGCTTTACAAATGTCCTAGAGATCTACAAAGAAGTTACCTTATCAATAGCACAAATTTTCAGAGGCAAATAACTCACTTCCTCAGCCCTAAAGTTAAATTTCTTCTAAACCCAAATCTCACTAACAAAGACGCTTGATAGCAGAAATGTGAATGGCTTGCCAAAAGAACATTGATCAAGCTGTAAGGCCTCCAGTATCCCTGCACCTTGTAGGCCCTCTTTAGCATATGAAAATTCAGTTGAAACCTCCCTTCCCCTCACCTTCCCCCAACCGCAGCGTACATAACCTGCCATCCCTCACAACCTGGGGCAGCAGCTCTTCCTGCCCACGGGTCATGTCCCCGTGCTTTAATAAACCACCATTTTGCACCAAAGATGTCTCTAGAATTCTTTCTTGGTCATCGGCTCTGGACCTCACCCCACTGAACCTCACCTAGGTTCTAGAACTTCATCACATGCAAGTGGAAAACTCACATCACACCAAATGACTTTAAGCCAAAAATAGTAACTAGAGGTCATTATTATAATTAGAAGTCATTATATAATGATGTAGGAAAGATGTTAGGGTTCAAAGCCGATGGGCAAAAAGAATTCCTGAGACTTCTTTAGTCCAAAAAGGTGGCTTTATTGAAGCATGACAAGAGGACCAGAGGGCAGAAAGAGCTGCACTGGTGAGGCAGATAGAGAGTCCCGGCTCCAGCCCCTTTCTGTCCCTTGCTCCCCTTTGCTCCAGGGAAGGGCAAGAAAAGACAAAATAGCCATCCCCTTTGACTAAAATAGCAAGTTGTTGCTCTGGGGAGACCGAAGAAAAAGACCAGAGACCTGGTCTTGTTTGAATAAGAAAAGAGAAACAGCCCTGGAGGTGATTTAGCACTCTCCAAGTAGATTATACTGCCACATGAAAGGGCCATTCAGCCTTGGGGAACTGGGAAAGTGTCTGGGCCTTGGGAAACACCCCGCTACCATCCCCCATTGCCTGTAACCATAAAAACTCACCCCTAACCCTGTTGGGTGCTCAGTCTTTGGGAATGAACCCACTGAGCCTGGCATTCAGCTGTGTTCTCCATCTCTCCATGTGCCCTTTGGGTTTCCTTGTTCACCTCAGATTTTCCACAACACTGGGGTCATTAGTAGTGTCCCATTATATACTTTCAAGTTGTGCAGGTTTGGGGTTGGGGGGAGGTTAGGGAGAGCATAAACCTACCAGGTATTTTGGAAACAAGGTTTCCAGGAGCCCGAGGGGGCTAGCTATTGTTAGGAAAAGGTCATTTGTTACTGTTTAGCAAACCCTCAGTCATGAGACCCTTCAGATGTATATGGATCATATGCTTGGAGGATTTAATAACATGTATCTCAGCCCTAGGATGGGTGTTGAGATAAAGGAAGTTTCCAAAGGAATTCTTGTATGTGAAAGTAGACTTACAGAATCTTGGGTGTGGGGCCAAAGATTGTCTTTTGCTCTTAACAGTATTAGCATCAAGGTGATGAGGGAAGAAAAGTACTAGTTGAAGACAAAGCATAAGCCTACACCCTGCAACCTCCCCCACCCCCACTTCCACTTCCATTTATGACATTCTTCTAAGAAACTCCCAACTATCTTAATGTTAATACCTTACTAGAGGAGGGGAAAACAACCTTAAATTGACAATGACAAGGCCTCAGGATCTTGTAGGTCTTCTTTAACATATGAAAGTTCTGAAACCTCCCTTTTCCTTATCCCTTAACTCCATAGTATACAATCAGCCACCCCTCATAACCCCAGTGCCACAGCTCTCTGCCCATGGATCCTGTTCCTCTGCTTCAGTAAATAACCATTCTGCACCAAAGACATCCCAAGAATTCTTTCTTGGTTGTGGGCTCCGGATTCCACCCCATTGAACCTCACCTACATTCCAAAACCACCTCAAAGGCAGCTGAGCTCCTAGTTGGAATGTCACTCTGCCTGTTTCAAGGACTTGTCAATGGGCTATAAGTAGTAAGGAAATTTAATTCTGCCTTTGTTTCCACACATCATATAATAATAAAGGGGTTAATTATCAAGAAGACATAACAATTGTAAATGTATGTGCACCTGATGGGATTTTGGAATGTGGGTGAGTTTTGGTGGGGTGGAGTCTGGAGCCAATCATTGTAAATAATCCAATATGGCTGGAAGGTAGTGAGAACAATAGAACAGAAGAATTAGATACAGTTGGGAAAATAATCAGATAATCATAAAAATACTAGGGTTTTAGAACATTGTAATAATTATAAGTGACACTGGAAACCATTAGAAAGTTTTGAAAAAAGACAAAATGAGAGTAGATTACATTTTTAAGTCTCTCTGGATGTTCTATTGAGAAGAATCTGTATGAAACTGGGAGCAGAATCTGAGAAAATGTTTAGAACACTATTGAAAAAATCAAGGACACAGATATGTTACTTTGGACAAGCATGATAGAAGGGATAAAAAGTAGTTAGATTTCTAGACATATTTTGACATCAAAGAACAAGATTTCTCATGCACCATGAGTTATGGAAAAAGCAGCTATTATAGATGAGATCACAGATGACTGGTCTGGGCAATACAAAATGGATTTGCCCTTAGATTGTAGAACAAGGAGATTAAGGGAAGGGAAGAATAGAAGTTGAGTTCATAGTATCTTAAGTTTATGATGACTGTTAGAGCTCTAAATGGAGGCATTCAGTAGGTTGTTGATATATATAAAAGCTACACTTCAGAATATGAGGCAAAGTCAGGAATATAAATTTGGTGGTCATCAACATTATTATATTTAAGGCTATGAAACTGAGTGATATCATCAAGAGAATGAAGAAACTGAAGGTGATATCATCAAGAGACTGAGGACAGAGTCCTTAAATTTTATGTATAAAAAGAGAAAGTAAAGATATTTGAGAACAAAGACTGAAAGATATGAAATAAAGGCAGAATAATATGGTGACTTATAAATCAAATGAAAAAAGTATTTGTCAACCATGTCATATGTAATTAACAATACCAGAGGTAACAACAACAAAGATATTAAGAAAATGTTTAAAAATTCCAATGAGTACATTCTGAGATTTACTACATTTTTAAACATCAGGGAGTGCTTGTGTAGACCAAAAGCATAAGGAGAATGGTCATAGTTTTACTTAAAATTAAAACTAGAAATAACCCCAATTTCCCTCAGTATTAAATAAAATAAAACATCTACACAATGGAATTCTGTGCAATAACCATAAAGTAAAACAACAATAACAGAAAGAATTATCCACAGATAGTTACATGAATCCCACAGACACATGAAGAGTAAAAGAAATCAGAAAGAAGACTGCATGATGTTTGATTCCATTCATGTGGAGTACGGTTAGATAGAAACCACCTATTGTTAGAGATGTTTAGATTGATTCATCGATTGACTCTGATTCATTTTAGAAAGAAATATCAGAGTGAGGGGGAGAGGGAGAGAGAATCTCATGCAGAATCCACTGTGAGCATGGAGCCTGATGCAGGACTCAATCTCAAAACCCTGGGATTGTGACCTGAACCGAGATCAAGAGTCCACTCAGACTGAGCCACCCAGGTGCCCCTATTGTTAAAGATACTCACATTGTGATTACCTTGAAGGTAATGGTAGGGAGTATGAGAAAGCCTACTGAGGTGCTAAAAACAGACTATATCTTGATCTGGATATTGGAGAGATCCGTCTAAAAAATATAAGTATGTATATTTCTGTACAGATATAATATATAAATTATATATTTATATATATGTAACTATATATATTATACATGCAGTTATTGATCTGCAGACATAGACCAAATTTCACTAAGAAAAATCAAAATAATCAAAGAGACTATCAACCCTATCTATTGATATCTATAACAAATAGTTCTACTTTCCCTCCTGTAATTATAGAGGTTTTTACACTCATATATAAAACTAAATCTGTCGGAGGCAGGCCCCTGGCCAGGGCGGCCTCCGCCATTAAAAGATGGCGCCTGGCTAGTTGCCAGGTTAGGATTGCCTCGTGAGACTAAGCGGAACGCCCAAAGAGGAAGTAAACAGCATTGGTTGCTAGCGAAGTTGTTCGTTTAGGTGCACAGCCTGATTCGCTCCCTCCTGTACCCTGTTCGCTGATTGGTCATGTAAGCGTATATAAGTGTGTAGACTTGCGGAAAGAGAGAGAAGATGCATCCGAACCAGGGCGTCTTGTCGCCCTTGTGGGGCGAGGGCGATAAATGGTGCTGAAACCCGGGAACTAAATAAAGGAATCTTGCAAGGTAATCCGCAGGAAAGCAGGGAGTAAAGGTCCGCAGGTAAGCGGGGACATTAGCCACATTCAAAAGTGGGAATTCCGCGGTAAAGCGAGGAGTAAAAATAGAAAAATCTTGCAAGGGAGAGGTCTGCAGGTAAGCGGGATAAAACCACGACAAAGGTGGTGGGAAACTTGTACAAGACTGCAACAAGAAGCGGGGCGGCCATAGAGCCAGGATTTTCTTATCGAAACCACAGGTAAGCGGGGAAGGGACCACGATCAAAGTGGTGGGAATCTTGTACAAGTCCGCAATAAGAAGCGGGGCGGCCTTAGAGCCGGAATTTAGCGGCGAGTCTTTAACGTCCGCGTCTGTTGTCTGTGTGTTCATAATGGGATCTGAAGTATCTAAAGTGCGGTTGGAAGTGTCTTTAGAAGACCTGCTGAAAGCCAATGGAACTCCACTAAAAGCAAAAACTGCTTGGGCCTTTTTGAATACAGTGGAAAAGGTGGCTCCATGGTTCCTAGATGAAGGCTTGCTAAACATACCTCAATGGGACCACTTAGGGGAGGATTTGAAGAAACAGGACAATAAAACGCCTTTGCCACCTGGGACCCTGGAAATATGGACCTTAGTCCGGGGATGCCTTGTGGGGCCTAAACCCAAATGTGAATCAGCTCTACAAGAGGGAGCAGAGGCATTGGAGGAAGTGAAAGAGGAGAATTGGTCTTTGCCATTGAGGACCCAGTGCAAAAGGCGAGACATTATCATAAGCTGTTCCATGTGAATGCTTTAACTCTTCGCCTCAAATTTAACATAACAAAAGCACAGGCACGGGACATAGTAGTCTCCTGCAGAAGTTGCGTGATCTTACTACCTGCACCGTCCTTGGGGGTTAATCCTAAGGGTTTGTTACCTAATCATATATGGCAAATGGATGTCACACATGTTTCAGAATTTGGAAAGTTAGGATATGTTCATGTCTCTGTAGATACCTGCTCTGGAATAATTTTCGCCTCAGTGCATACGGGGGAAAAAATCCAGAGATGTTATCGCCCATTGCCTACAGGTTTTCGTGGCATGGGGAAAGCCACGCCAATTAAAGACAGATAATGGTCCAGGCTACACCTCACAACCCTTTAAAGCCTTCCTACAACAACTTGACATTCACTTGATACATGGAATACCCTATAACCCACAAGGACAAGGTGTTGTGGAGCGTGCGCATCTTACAATAAAAAATGTGCTTTATAAACAAAAAGGGGGAATAGGGGACAACTTCAGGTCCCCTAAAGATAAGCTCAACACCATTCTCTTTATTTTGAATTTTTTAACGTTGGACAAAACGGGTAAATCAGCTGCAGACAGACATGCAAGTGATGCTGCTGCTTCCCCTAAGCCTTTAGTACTTTGGAGGGACATCCTCACAGGAAAGTGGAATGGACCAGATCCAGTGTTAGTATGGAGTAGGGGGTCTGCATGTGTTTTTCCACAGGAAAAGGAGGCTCCAATTTGGATCCCAGAGCGGCTGGTGCGTACAGCCTTGCCTCCAAACACCAGTCATGATGCTGAAGATGCTGATGATAACTCCGGGGATGCTACACCTCCTGCGGCAGACTCAAGCCAGAGAGCTGTGGGCAGTGGTTAAAGCATGGCTATATCCTTTACCAGTGACTAACTCTTCTCTCATATACCCTCCTCTCCCTTTGATGCATGGCAGGTCTGTAACTCGCTAGGAGCATGTACTGATATCTCAGCAGTGTCCATGTTAAATGGTGGCAAATTCCTCAACTGTTCTTATAAACAAAATGACTCTAGTACCTTTGAGACAACAGTTAATGTGTCTTGTCCCAATAATATTACTTATCAGCCCACTCCCATATGGGTCTCGCCACTGTTCCTTTTCCTCGTAACAAATGCTAGCGAGCTGAATGATACGTTGAATTGCACTAAGAATTGCTGTCTTTCCCAGTGCTGGAACGTTACGGCCTTCAAGCTGGCTGTGATTATGCGTATCCCTACCCATGTTCCTATCCCAGTTTCCATTCCAGAGGACAAGTTACCGGTGGTGCTATCCAGAAAGAAGAGAGATTTTGGTATCACAGCCGCCATTGTGACAGCACTGGCTACATCTACAGCAGCTGCCACGGCAGCAGCAGTCTCACTTGCTGCAACTATACCCACTGCGGAAGCTGGAACACCCTTGCAGAAGGAACGGCGGCTGCCCTTCAAACACAGACTCAGATCAACACACATCTGCAAGCAGGAATCCTGATAGTCAACCAGAGAGTGGATTTGGTTCAAGAACAAGTGGACATATGGGGGGCCCTATTGGGACTGGGATGTATAGTACCCTTGCCGGCGATTTGTGTAACTCCCATAGCCTATACTAATATGAGTGACTTACAGAATGTCTCCCGACAGCTCTCCCAATACTTGCGGGGGAATTAGTCCGCAGAATTCCAAAACCATACTCAGCACCTGCTACATAACAAGGATAAATAACACCAGAGTTGAGCTTGCAACCCTCCCAGAGATAATCAAAACATTGCAAGATGTATTAACCTTTACGAAACAATGGGCTAGCGTAATTGGTCTGATGATAATCCTCGTAGTGGGCTTGATTCTCCTAGTAAGGAAACTGCAAATTTGGAGGTGACAGCAACATAGGCAACAGCAAGCCATGGTGCAGGCCTTGTTAGCCATCGAGGCTGGAACATCCCCCCAAGTGTGGCTAAGTATGCTGGATCGGTAGTCAACGACGGGTAAGATTGGTGGGGGAAATATACCAACCTAAGACAGGACGCAGATCATTGATATCTGCCGTCTGATGACGGGTAAGGATATTCCCCGCCACTGACAACCTAAGACAAGCACGATCCCTGCCATAAAAGAAAATAGGGGGAGATGTCGGAGGCAGGCCCCTGGCCAGGGCGGCCTCCGCCATTAAAAGATGGCACCTGGCTAGTTGCCAGGTTAGGATTGCCTCGTGAGACTAAGCGGAACGCCCAAAGAGGAAGTAAACAGCATTGGTTGTTAGCGAAATTGTTCGTTTAGGTGCACAGCCTGATTCGCTCCCTCCTGTACCCTGCTCGCTGATTGGTCATGTAAGCGTATATAAGTGTGTAGACTTGCGGAAAGAGAGAGAATATGCATCCAAACCAGGGTGTCTTGTCGTCCTTGCGGGGTGAGGGCGATATAAATCTTTCAACTTGGCAGCAGATTTCATTCCCTCTAGTTTATTCAATAACATCACTCCAGCAATTCTTCCTTCTTTATCCTTACCTTAGTCATAAAGAGTGTATTAAAAAAAATAATAATAAAACAATTTACTCAATGATTTTGGTGGTGAGAGGTGAAAATATAGTGGCAACAGTGAAAGGTGGAGAAGTTTGTCTCAGTTTGTAAATTGCAACACTGTTAGGTTTTAAATAGTTGATTGAATTGAGATGAGAGAGTAGTGTTGTTTTAGAAAATAAATTACATAATGATGTAATATGTGTAGCTGCTCTTGAAGTTAATGAGAACAGAATGCATGACGTTACACCACCCTAATACGACCTTTACATTTCTATATACTCAGTTGAAAAAAAAGTTCAATACCTTACCAATGCACCACAAAATTTGCTCAAGAAAAATTAAGGTCTATTCCAACAAATACAACAATTATGTAGTAAAATAGGGGGTTATTTTTAAAGACTTTATTTATTTATCTGGGAGAGAGCGAGAGAATGTGCAAGGGCAGGGGAAAGGCAGAGGGAGCCAGAGAACCTGACTCCCCTCTGAGCAGGGAGCCCAATAGAGGGCTCCATGCCAGGGCCCGGAGATCATGACCTGAGCTGGAAGCTGGTGCTAACCTGACTGAGACACACAATTGCCTCCATAAATTAGTTTTTAAAGGTAGAACATGAGTTATGGCTTCCCAAGTACTTGTATCCATTTCTTTTATGTTTCCTAATCTTCTGAGTGATACCTTTGGTTTCTTATTGTTTAGATTTTGTGAACTCCACAATGTATAGGATGCTGCCAGTTTATATACTCAAATAACTTAAAGAAAAAATATTCACTTTTTTAGTCCATATTAATATTTAATCAATGAATTTCAGGAAATTTAAATATTTATTTAAAAATGTTACAAATTAAATATTATGTCCTTTTCCATGTTCTGGCCTGTTAACAGAGTACAATAGTTAATTGTAGAGACAGACTAAGTAAGGCCAGATCTTTTTTTATTTTATTTTTTTAAAGATTTTATTTATTTATCTGAGAGAGAGAAAGAGCATGAGCGGGGTGAGGAGCAGAGGGAGATGCAGACTCCCTGCTGAGCAGGGATCCAGACACCGGGCTCTATCCAAGGACCCTGAGATCATTACCTGAGCTGAAGTTAGTCATTTAATCAGCTGAGCCACTCAGACTCCCCATGGTAAGACCTCTTCTAAATGAAAATGTGCTGTCTGTCCCTCCAGGTAATTTCTGTCAGTGGAGCATCATACTTAAAAAATACTTTAAATCTATTGAAGATATGTAAGAACTACAATGAAACCTTTAATATTCAGATTATCAAGATTTTGCCATGTGAGTTTTACATGGCTCCTTCTTTTTGGTCTTTCTTTGCTAAAGCATTTAAAGCAAACCACACATGCTATTTTATCCCTGAAACTATTAAAAAAAAGATACCATGAATCCACTACCAAACTTAAGTATTTTCTTGATGTAAGTTTATAACAATCAATTTTTGTCATAAAAAAATTTCTCCACATTTATGTAAATGAGAATCCATGCCAGATTCAACTACATTGCACTCAAAATTGTGTTTCTTAAGTTACTTGTATTCTAGATAATTTCCCCTCTATCTACCTATTTTTGTATTTGTTGTTGTTAATGCCTTTAATTTATTGTGGAAGCCAAATTAGTTGTTTTGAAGAAAGCATCATTCCTTGGATGTGTCTGTTTTTTGAGGTGTGCATTAAACTGTTCCTCTATCACTTGTCTTTCATGTAAATACGATTAGACTCTCAAATTTTGATATATGCCAACCAGGTCTCTTAGGAAGGAGACATAATAGATTGGTCTCATTGCTTGGAAAGCACACTATGATTGGTTGTTCCATTTTGGGGGTTGTGAAAGTTGAAGAATAGATTTAGATGGTGACAGCTTTATTTTTGTATTTTTACAGTATTCTAATTAATTTTTCATGTCATGAGTTTTCCACTGATACCATGAATCAATTATTAAAATGAAAATTTTCTGCACTGATTTCATAAGACAGCCATGATTAATCCAAATATTTAAAAAATTCAATGTTTCTCTATTTCTGAATATCATACTTTGAGACAAGAGTTGATCATTTCAAATAAATATTTATTTGAGATTAATTATTGAATGTTTATACACTGACCTTGATTATTAATTATGTTATCCTAAAGCTATTCTTCCCACTGCTTTCCCAGTCCCACACACACAATGACTATGATTGCTTCTCAAAAAAATAATGATAACACATAAAATATTATCACTAACTTGTAGAGAGGAGGCAATACTAAATACAATGTAAGTCATAAGTGGTTAATTTTACAATGATTTTTGCCAAAAGAAAGTGTTTCTGGAAAAGCTGCAGAAGCCAATGAAGTCTTATAGAGTCAGAGAATTCACATATAGTATATGATTTGAGTAAAGAGTTTGTATCATGATACATTAAACATAAATTCTCTACAATAAATAACACAAGATACATCAGTGTTTAGCAAAAAATTGATTTGAGATCCAGTGATAATAAGTGTTTTTATTTTTTTAATATTTTATTTATTTATTTGATAGAGAGTATGCAAGCACAAGTAAGGAAAGCTGCAGGCAGAGGGAGAGGGAAAAGCAGGCTCTGTGATGAACAGGGAGCCCAATGTGGGGCTTGATCCCTGGACCTGGGATCATGACCCAAGCTCAAAGCAGATGCTAAACTGACTAACCCACCCAGGTCCCCTATTTTTCTAGTTCTCATTTTATTTTCTATTCTGTTGGCCTAAAGCATTTTTCTGTGGCTTATCTGTCTACAATCTGTAAAACATTAAATGAAATAACAAAGATAGACAATTTTTAAATATTTCTTTGAAATTGAAAATAACTTTTTAAATTGTTTTCCAGTCTATTGAGATATTATTAAAATATAATATATGTAAATTTAAAGTATACAGTGTGATTATTTGATAGAAACATATATATATATATTTTGAAATGATACCACAATAAGGTTAGTATACACCTCCACCCCATGACATAACTAACTGTTGTGTGTGTGTGTGTGTGTGTAAAATATATTCTTCTAACAACTTCCAACTATATAATATGGTATTGTTAATTATAGTCACCATGCTGTCCACTAGTTCTCCAGACATTATTCATCTTATACCTGAAGTTTATGCCCTTTGTCCAACATGTCTCCATTTCCTCCATGACACGTGCTTTGGCCACCACCATTCTATTCTTTCTGAGGTTGACTCTTTTAGACTTAACATATAAGTGATACCTCACAGTATTTGTCTTTCTCTGTGTGTTAACTTCACATAGCATAACACCTTCAAGATTTGGTCATGTAATTAAATTTGAAATTAGGAATGGTGTTGTCTCCAATTTTGTTATTCCTTCACAGCACTGCTTTGGCTTTCTAGGATCTTTTCTGTTTCCATTCGTTTTTGTTTAAATTTTCTGTTTCTGTCAAAAGTGTCATTTAAGTTTTGATAGGGATTGCACTGAATGTATGGATGGCTTTGGAGAAGTGCAGATATTTCAACGATATTAATTCTTTGGGTCCAAGGCCATGAAATATCTTTCATTTATTTGTGTCTTCTCTAATTTCTTTTATCAAAGTCTAATAGCTTTCAGTGTATGGGTTTTTCATTTCCTTGTTGAATTTATTCCAAAGTATTTTATTGTTTTTAATGACATCATAAGTGAAATTGGTTTCTTTATCTTTCAGATAGCTCATTGTTCACTGAATATGTTTATTAGTGCTCAGAGTTTTTTGGTGGAGTCTCCGGATTTTCAATATAAGAGAGAACAGCATAGCAGAAACAATATTACTTCTTCCATTTTGATTTGGATGGCTTTTGTTTTTTATATCTGATTGCTTTGGCTATTGTACTGAATAAGAGTAATGAAAATTAGTTATTTTGCCTTGTTTCTAATCTCAGCAGAAAGTGTTCTACCTCTGACTATTGAGTATGATGTTAGTTGTGGGCTTACCATATATGGTTTTTATTATGTTGAGTTTATTCCCATTATACCCAAATTCTTAAGAGTTTTTATCATGAAAGAATGTTGACTTTTGTCAAATGCTTTTACTGCATTATCATATAGTCTTTTAAGTGTATTAATGTAGCATATCGTATTTATTGATTTGCATTTCTTAAACCATCCTTGTATTGCAGGGATAAATCTCACATGATCATGGCGTTTGCTTCTTTTAATGTATTGTTGAATTTCATTTGCTAGGACTTTGTTGAAAATTTTTGCATCTATAGTCATCAGAAACATTGCTCTATATTTTTCAGTATTTTATTTTGTTGGCTTTGGTATCGTGGTAATTCTGATGCCATAAAATGAGTTTCGGAGTGTTCCCTTCTCTACAACTTTTGGAAGAGTTTGAAAAGGATTGGCCTTATTTCCTTAAATGTTTAGTTGAATTTACCAAGGAAACCATGAGACTTTGGTTTTAGTTTATTGGGAGATTTTTGATTGCAGAGTCAATCTCCTTACTCGTAATTGGTCTATGCAAATATTCTATTTCTTCATGATGCAGTCTTAGTAAGTTGTATGTTTCCAGAAATTTATCCATTTCTTCTGGGTTATCCAAATTGTTGGCATATTATTGTTCATGGTAGAATTTCATGAGCTTTCATATTTCTCTGGTTTCAGTTTCATGTGCTCTCTTTCATTTCTGATATTATTTATTTGAGTCTTCTCTCTTTTTTCTTTTCTAATCTAATTACAAGTTTGTCAATTTTATTTATCCTTTCAAAAAATCAGGCCTTAGTTTGTTGATATTTCTTATGGATTTTTTGGTATCTAATTTGTTTCTGTTCTGATCGTTGTTATTTTCTTCCTTTGTCTAACACTGGCTTAGTTTGGATTCTTTCTTTTTGTTGTTCTTTGAGGTATTATGTTGCTTCCATTGTGATATTTCCTTCTTTTTAGTGTAGGTATTTATCACTATAGGCTTCTCTCTTAGAATGGTTTTTGCTTCATTCCATGTTTTGATATGTTACATTTGCAATATCATTTGCTTCTACATTTTTTTAATTCGCTATTGATTTCTTCTTTGATCCATTGTTTGTTCAAGAGCGGGTTGCATCATTTCCAAGGTGAACTTTCCAAGTTTCTTTTGTTTTTGATTTCTAGCTTCATTACACTGTTATTGGAAATGATCCTTGGTTTTATTTTAATTTTCTTGCATTTTCTTAAGCTCCTTTTTTGTGATTTAACATGTGTTTTATCTTGGAGAATGTTTCCTGTGAACTCATAAAGAGTGTATCCTGCTGCTGTTTAGTAGCATGCTCACTCATTGCTGAAAGTAATAAAAAATGGTACAGAGACTTTGGAAGACATTTTGTGGTTTATTACAAAGCTAAACTAACTCATTATAATATTCAGCATCAGGTTGGGTGGTAGAAGTAGTTTTTCAATGAATATTTGTTATACAAGACTTTGTATGGATATATTTTCATTTTTTATTTTTCTTGTACTGATACCTACAGAAAAAGTTCCTATGTCATAATGGAAAATTAATGTTCTATTTTTAAGAATTATTTTAATCCATTTTCCACATTGGATTAATCATTTTACATCTTCAATAGGTATGAGGTTCCAATTCTTCCATACCTTCCATGCTTATAGATTTTTAAATCTGTCTTCTTTATTATAACCATTTAATGGTATGAAGTAGTTTAATATGCATTTCCTTTATGAGTAATAATGTTGAGTGCAATTTCATGTGCTTAATGGTCATTTGCATATCTGAGGGGAGAGTGATTGTTCAAATATTTTTCCTTTTTTTTTTTTTTTTACTTGTATTACTACTATAGTTATTATTGAATTGTGGGAGTTCTTTAAATATTTTGTGTATTATCAAATAGGATATATGATTGGTAGATTTCTTTCCCAGTGTCTGGGACTCATATTTTCACTTTCTAGGTCATGTTTTTTGAAGCATAAAGCTTTTGAATTTTATTGAATTCAGAATTATAATTTCTTAATCAGTTGTGTTTTTGGCATTTTATCTAAAAAAATTTGCTTAGTCCAAGATCATGAATATTTACTACATCTTCTTGTAAGCCATTTAAAATTTTAGCTGTAACATTTAGATCTATGATCAATTCAAGACAATTTTGGTGTATGATGTGAGGTGTGGGTCTAAATTTATCATTTTACAAATGGATATCCAATTGTCACACAACAATTTGTTGAAAAGAATTTCTCCCCCTAAACTGCCTTCATGCTACTGTTTAAAATCAAATAATTACAATTGGGAGAACTCATTTTTTAATTTACTCTCAGTTCTGTTTCATTGATTTATGTGTCTGTCCTATATTAGTACCACAACATCTTGATTACTACTGCTGTATAGTAAGCTTTGAGACTCAAATATTTAAGCCTTCACACTCCATTCTTTATTATAAAGGTCTTTTGCCTACTCATAGTGCTTTACATTTCCATACAAATTTTAAGAAGTTAGTCTATATCTGGAAAAAGAAAAGACAGAAAGAAAACCTGCTGAGATGTTGACAGAGATTTCACTGAATTTATAGATAACTTTGAATAGAATAACCAACAGACTAAGACTCAATAGTCTTCCAATCCATGAACCTAGATTGTCTTCTTTTATTTAGACCTTCTTTAATTTCTTTCAGCTATTTTTTTCTTAAGTTTTGAATGCATAAGCCATATATATGTTCCTTTTATAAAATCACTCAAACATTTTATTCTCTTTGATGCTATTGTGAATGGAATTGTTTTAATTTCATTATTGTATCATTTACAATATAGAGAGCTATAATTGATTTTTGTACATTTGTCTCATATCCAGTAAAGTTGGGAAACCACTTTATTAGGTTCTTGTTCTGTTGTTGCTTTCATGTGTGGCTCTCTTATGATTTTTACATTGGGATTATTTTGTAAGTGAATACAGGCAATTTACTTCTTCCTTTACACTCTCAACAACTGCATTTCTCTTATTTTTGCCTGACTGTATTGTCATAATCTTTGGTGCAATGTTGACTTGATAGTGAGACTAGATATCCTTGCTTTGTCCTTGATTTTAAAAGGAAGCATTCAGTGTTTTCACCAAGTATGGAGTTAGTTGTCATTTTGTAAATGCCGTTTATCAGACTGAGGAAATTCCATTCTAAATGTATTGAGCATTTTTTTTAAAAAAATCACAAATGTGTGTTGAATTTTGTCAAATGATTTTTCTGATTCTATGGAAATAATCATGTGTTTTTCCATCCTTTAATCTAACATTATGGTGTATTACATTAATTCATTTTTGGGTGAATCAATCTGGCATATATGGAGTAAATTCATTTAATTATAGACAATGTTAGAGGGGCGCCTGGGTGGCTCAGTGGGTTAATCATGGACAATGTTTTTACCCTTTCTATTTTTTTTAGAAAAGTTTTTGTATTGTGTAGAAAAAGTTTAGTATTATTATATCTCAAAATATTTTATAGAATTATGATCCTGGATTTTCTTTGTGGAAGACTTTTAATTATTAATTCAATTTCTTGTATAAGCCTATCCATATTTCCTACATTTTTGTAAGTCAGTTTCAGTACCATGTATCCTTTTACAATTTGTCCATTTCCTCTAAGTTCTCTTATTTATTGACATAAAGTTTTTTTTTATACATTTTCTTATCAACTTGGAATTATACTGATAATGTAAAAGAACCATGGGTGGCTCAGTTGGTTAAGCCTCTGCCTTCAGCTCGGGTCATGATCTCGGGGTCATGGGATCGAGTCCCACATGGGGCTCTCTGCTTGGCGGGGAGCCTGCTTCCCTCACTCTCTCTGCCAGTCTCTCTGCCTACCTGTGATCTCTCTCTGTCAAACAAATAAAATAAAATCTTAAAAAAAAAAAAAAAAAAGAACCACCCTTTGATTGTTTTGACTTTCTCTGTTTCATATCTTCTTTTCATATCTTTTTGATTTCCTCACTATTCATAGTATCGCTTTTCCTTCTCTTTGTTTTGGGTTAATTTGCTGTCTTTTTTCTTGTTTACTCAGGGGGAGGCTTAGGTTAGTGATTTAAGATCTTTCTTCTTTTCTAATATAATCAGTTTATTATGAATATCTTTAATGTTATAACATCATGCATATGGAGTAGGTGTACTATTTTGTACCGGGTACAAAAATAGTCCTCTACTTAAGGCGAAAATTGTATCTTCTAGTTTTTACAAAGTTCAAGGAGAATCAGTTGTACATTAGGGGATCTCCTCTCAAATTCATGATACCTCTTTTGCTTTTCAAAGTGTTCTCCCATCCCTGCCCACATAAGCAAAGGTCTTCCAGTGAAGGTTGACCTGGCTGTGATAATCAGTACATTCAAATATCTCTTCTTTGGTTTCTTTCTTTATTGGGGTTAATACATTTGAATTCAGCTTATTTTTCTCCCCTTCACATACAACTATAAATATATTTCAATGATTTATTTCCATAGTGCCACAGTCTGGATGCACAGAGGTGAGAAACTTGTATGTAGAACATTTGCAAGAAAATGAGAACCATTACACTGAAAAATCACTGGCTTAAGCAATTTTCTTTTTCACTTTTATGATTAAAAATATTTGTCTCTTTGGTTACTTAAAACTGCATTTCCTAATTTTCCTTCCCCTTTAATATTCCAAGCTGATAAATTTCAAAAAGAGGAAAAAATATTAGTATTTTCCAAGCTCTAGGAAGAGAAAAATTGGAAATAAAAAAGTCTTTTTTTTATATTTAACACTGCTATTTGTTATTTGAAATTCATATAAAATATCTGTGTTAAAACTTATGTCTATGAAGACTACTTTGCAATCAGTTCAAGATGTCAAATTTATTTTTTCAATTAAATGTTAATGGAACCTGTTAAGTGCTAGGTATTTTACTTGATATGGAAACACAAAGCTATAACTCCAATTAAGGAAGAAAGGAGCCACAAATATGTTTGATAATTTTACTCCAACTAAATATCTGTAAAATAATATTTGTTTTTTTCTTTTGGTATGCATTTGAAAATGTAATGCTTATGTGCCAAAAGTGGTTACAACAAAGTACAAATATTTTTAATTGTTAAACTTTTCCTCATATTAAGAGATTTTATTCTTGAGCATCAGAGGTAGATGTATGTGTTTGGCTCTGACAAGGATAATGCAAGATTTTTATATGCAAAATACCAATTGTCAGATGTGCTTTATCTATATTAGATGGAAGATGAATATAAATGAGGTCAAGTACTCAGTGTGCATAGCATGACATTTCAAAATGTTTCTATTCACACATCTTGTTTTCAGTAACATTTTAAACCTGTCACTGGTAAAATTAAATGACATTCCCTAAGGTGTCATTATTTTAGAACCTGGAAAGGGAGAATACTCATTTAGTTATCTTCTTTTAAATTAGTAATATTGGAGAGAGGGTTAGATCATTGTTTAAAATTCAGGGGTAAAAAGAAAGGAAATTACATTGGCAGGATCCTAAAGCATAACTTCAATTTCATGAATCTACATCTTTGCAACAACTATAAATTTATGATAAAAGTGAGATATGCTTACACTGCCTAGTGCCTCCTCAAAAAAATAAAATATTTATGATAAAAGTGAGATAGTTATACTGCCTAGTGCCTCTTCAAAAAAATAACATAAAATAAAATAAAAGCATAGGAAAGCATAAAGTTTGTTTTAAATATTGATGTGCTGGTGATAGATGCATGTCAGTCTAGAAGAAACAAAGCTATTGTCAGCAGTGAGGCATTATAAAAATAATTGTTATAAAAAGCATTTTAAAACAAAATCATTATGAAACTACTACACCTTTCATCATCTGCCAAGTTTTTGAAATTGTTAAATTATAATAATCCAGGGAATGACAGACTCATTAATAATTGAGAAACTTTAAAAATTGCATATAAATGATGTGTGAAGAACAGAAAAAAATAACATTGAATATTGGAAAATGGAGTAAAAGTAAAACTTTTACTGATACCATCTATTTTAATAACTATTACCTGCCAAGCCCTATGATACATAATATATGTAGATTATTTCTAGTAACTTAAACATTGCTGAAGATGCATGTCCTCTTTTAAGGGTGAAAACACATGTTTATTATTGTTTATTGGCAGTTGGAAAATGAAGATTTGAACTGAGGTTAGCAAACAAATTTATGGAAACAATTCTACAGGTCACGGATATCCTCACTATCTAATTATTTCATTAGGGACCTGAAAAATATAATGCATTTAACAAATACATTTTTTAGATATCTTCTTTGCACAAGTTATTAATCAAGGTTTTGGGAGGAAACAGTGGTTAGACAAAAATCAATGCCTAGGGCACCTGGGTGACTCAGTGGGTTAAGCCTCTGCCTTCGGCTCAGGTCATGATCTCAGGGTCCTGGGATGGAGTCCCACATCGGGCTCTCTGCTCCGCAGGGAGCCTGCTTCCTCCACTTTCTCTCTCTGCCTGCCTCTCTGCCTACTTGCAATCTCTCTCTGTCAAATAAATAAATAAAATCTTTTAAAAAAAAATCAATGCCTTCGTGGGCTTTATATTCTAGTAGGGGTAGTCATATACACACAAAAATAAGAAATAAAATAGAATATATAAATGTCAGGGGACATGGTTGGCTCAGTTGGTTAAGCATCTCAGGTCATGATCTCAAGTCGTGAAGTTCTGCATCAGACTCCACATCAGATCCCGTGTCAGACTCCATGCTGCGCATGCAGCCTGCTGGAGTCTCTCTCTCTCTCTTGCCTTCCTTCTGCCTCTTTTAGCTCATGGGCTCTCTCTCTTTCACTATTTTATATATATATATATAATATATATACATTATATATATAATATATATAAATATAAATATATATAAATATATAATCTATATATAAATATATATAGATATATATTTTTTCACTATTTTATAGATATATATAAATGTCAAATTGGAATCTCATGTGGAAGTGGTCATTTTTATTTAGAATAGCTAGGGAAAGACTCATTAAGACAGTGGTTTTATACAAAATTTGAAAGAGGTAGGAGAATTCTCAGGAATTTTATCTGGAAACATAGAACTCTAGCATGAGGAAATAACAAGTAAAAACATTTTGAGATGTTAGTATGTTTATATTTTTGAGTATGTGCTGACTTGTGTAATTACTTTGTCATAAAACCTCCATCAAGTTTTTATCTCATTCACAGTAAGAATAAAAAAACTTACACCAACAGTATTCCTCCTGTATCTATCTCCCCCTTGCCTCCAAGTTGCCTTCTTCCACATTTCTCTATAACTACAGTTATCTCTTTCGGTCTCAAGGATCACCTGAACCTCTCTATTGAGTGTAAACCACAGACAAAAAGGGCAAAAGCAGAAAGAACACTTAAAAGCACTCAAAGATGATAGTTGCTTGTACCAGCATGGTAAGAATGTTAAGTAGTAATAAAAGTGGTTGGATCCTGAATATATTTTGAAGAAATTGCCAACAAAATAACTCTAATTGATGGTTGTGGATCAAAACCAACTCTAGGGTATTTGATCTACAAAACCAGAAGAAAGGAATTCCTGCTCACTAAGTCAGAGAAGAAAAGAAATAGAATAAATTTGAGTGAAGTATTAGGAGTTTGATTTTTAATATCTTTGGTAAGCATATAAAACATTGGAGGTATGAAATTAGCATATATGAGTCTAGAGTTCAGATACAAGTTTCAGATGGTTGATAAAACTTGAGTCTGTTTCAATAGGTTTTAATATTATATAGATATAGAAGGACCAACATTATTAGATATGGTAGACAAGGTGACTACCATTAATACTTTAATGATACATGGATACAAGGTAGTTCATGATACAAATCTCAAAAGAAAGGGAATTCATGTCATGCCATGGTTGGGGGCGCTACATGGGGAAACACCAGGATCAGTCATGAGGCAGAGGGAAAGAGAGGAAGCATGGGCAAAAGACTTTATTGTGGTTTCTGTAGGAAGGAAAGGTAAGATACATAAGCAAACTTAATACTAATTTGAATAATTTCAATGGGCTCTGGGGCTTATGGGCTGTCTCTAGTTGTCTGATGTTTAGGATTGGGGTTATTAGGACAACTATATAATGGCCTAGGGTGTGAGAACTTGAAATATAAGGTAGGTGTAATGTAGACTCTATTTGTTGGTATGTATTTCAAAGTGCACCCCTGGACAACAGACTCCTCTCAAAGATGCGGTTGATGAAGGACACAGGAATCCAAAGCAATGTGACTCACAACAAGACATGTCTGGCATATGCATGTAGAACAGATATTAAAGCATCAAGTTTATATATATCAGAAACATGTTTAATACAGAGTTGACACTGATAGGTGGCATTTGAAGCCATGATTATGAATAATCATTTTAAGGTAGAAATGAAAAGCACAGTACTTAAAATGATTGGCAAATAAGTAGAAGTTTATCCAGTAAGAAAATCCTCAGGGTAAAGTGAAGAAAAAACTTCAAGGGAAAGGTAATGACCAATACTGTCAGATGTTACTGAGAAGAAATATAAAAAGCCTGAGACTTGGATATTTTATTTAAAATGTTAATTAAACATTTTTATAACAGCTTCAGATAAGCAGTGGAATAGAAACACTATATATATATATTTTTTTTTTGGAATGCAAGAGTGAATGGAGGAGAGATAACCATGATTGAAATTATCTAGTCTAAGGAACAGAGAGAAAAATAAATAAAGATCAACAGATCCTTAAAGACCCATGGAACACCATCAAAATTTTCAATATGCACATAATGGGAGTGCTAAAAGGAGAAAGAAAAAAAGGGATGGAAAAAACATTTGAAAAAAAAATCCTTGGAAATTTTCCAAATCTGAGAGAAAAGCATGAATCTACACATTCAAGAAGCTCAATAAACTTCAGATAAGATAAATTTAAAGATATCTATACTTAGACACAATATAATCAAACCATTGACAGGTAAAAAAAAAAAATCTTCAAACCAGCAAGAGAGGTGACTCATCATGTATAAGTAATCCTCAATAAAATTGAGAGTTGAATCTCACCAGAAACCCTGGAGGGGGGGCACCTGGGTGGCTCAGTGGATAAAGCCTCTGTCTTCAGCTCTGATCATGATCCCAGGGTCCTGGGATTGAGCCCCACATCAGGCTGCTTGCTCAGCAGGGAGCTTTCTCCCCTCCACCATCTTAGCTTACTTGTGATCTCTATCAAATAAATAAATAAAATCTTAAAAAAAAAAAAAAACAACCCTGGAGGGCTGATATATTTCAGGTAGTGAGATGATAGACTTGAAGTTGAAAGAAAAAGTTTATCAACAAAGAATCTTATATCCAGCAAACGTATTCTTCAAAATATAAAGAGAAATGAAAATATTAATTCAACAGAAAATGAGAGAATTTATCAATTGCATTGCCAGTTAAATCTCACTAGATTATGGTATGTATGTATGTGTATGTGTATGTGTATGTGTATGTGTATGTGTATGTATGTGTGTGTGTGTGTGTGTGTGTGTATACACACACACACACACACATACACATACATATATATGGTACATAGGTTTGGTTTCCTGGTATTTTGTTGAGATTTTTGTATCTACATTTATAGGGGTATTAGCCTTACCTTTTTTTTTTTTTTTTTTTTTTTTTTTGGTGATGCCTTTGTTCGTTTTTGAATGAGAATGAATGAGTTAGCAATTGTTTCCTAACTTGCTAATTTTTGAAAGAACTTGTTAAAGATTGCCATTAATTAAGTGTTTACTTGCTTTGCCCCCTGAAAACACCAAGAATTTTTAACCAACACCATCAATTCCTGCAAATAATGGATCTTGAAAGCCTCTTCAGCCTTTTTTCCCACTGTGATAATTATGCCCACCCTGTATTGGATAATAAAATTCTGCCACATTGCTTCTGTTATTCTTAGATCTTATAATCTCTATCATTCCCATTGATACCAGGCATCCAATTCTATGGAAGAATCCCCTACAATCAATCCAAGTTTGATGATCTTTAAGGTATTAAAGTCAGTCTGACCAGAGAATTTTTTATTTCTGTAAAATAAGAAACATCTCTGAGCCCACCCTTGAGAAAGATAGCCAAGTCCAGTATTTCTATCGCTTTTACAAAACTATAGCAAGGGATTTCTAACATATCTGCTCCATTGTTTAAACCAACTTTGAGGGACACCTGGGTGGCTCAGTTGGTTAAGCATCTGCCTTCAACTCAGGTCATGACTCCAGGATCCTGGGATCAAGTCTTGCACTGGGCTCCTTGCTTGCATGGAGCTGCTTGCTGCTCTCCCTATTTGTGCATGCGTGCTCGCTCTCTCTCTCTCTCTTTCTTCTAAATAAGTAAAATCTTTAAAAAAAAAAAAATCAAGTTCAAGCTTCAAGGAACCGCTCTAGAAAATTATAACCAATTTTTTAGGATCTTTGCCAAAACACTGAAACCTATTATAAGTAACATGCTTCACATTAGTGAATTTTCCTCTGTCTTTATATCCTATACCATTAGCCTCACTCATTAAAATGTATGGCTCTTTATGTCCTCGAATTTTATAAATACATGTTCCCAAATTTTATCAGTACATGATCTCAAATTTTATCAGTCCATATTAACCAAACCACATAATCCCTCTAATATGTAATCAGTCATTTCCAAATCAGGACTTTGATTCTACATTGTACCTAGTTCATCGTTATCAAGCTGTTGTTGTGTGGGTGAGTTCTGAGGAGTAAAAGCATTACTTTGTGAGGTACTTCTTCATATGAGGACACTATATGGTATCCACTGAAGGGGAGGCTTTCTTTTTAGAGTAAAGAATAAGAAGCCGTTCCTACCAGGTGGTAGGATTCAGGAGAATTCGTGTTCAAGACTTTCAGTCAATTGCCCCTACTCTATGTGTCCAAGTTCCACTCATCTCCTATCAGGAATCTAACCTTTATACAAGTTACCTGATAAAGATGGTCAGTTTATGATAACCATCCTTAAAGTCAGATCATGGGGACAGTTCTGACAGAGGAAAATAAAGTTGTTCCCTAAATATGCAATGAGGGCCTTCTGACCTTGAGTCTGGCAAAAATTTTGAACCCATCCTTTTCCTTTACACATTCTCCATTACTGTAAAGCTACCATTGCTCTCATGCTGCTTCACTGCTCTCCCAGTATCCTTCCCTTCACTTATACCTCATCCAAACTGACTACAGTTAAAGTGTTAAGGTTACCTATTTTGTAATGTGGTATCTATTATTTCTAGACAAGTGGAAAGTAAAATTCAAAAAACTTGATCCTGAACGTCTTCTTTTTAGAAAAATCTCTAGTGTACAATTTCATAGCCTGGCTTGCTAATAAAGAAAAGCTTGACATGAGGTTATTAATTAGTGATTCTTTTTATGAGAGGTACAATCCCAAGGCAATTAGAGTGAGTGAATAGAAAAGCGATAGAGAAAATAATGCTTCACAAGACACAAGTGATTTCTTTCCCCATCCCCACCCCACAGTGGTTAATGTTTGACAATGAGCCACAAAAGAAACATAGGGAGTTGCACAACTGCTTTAACAGTTCAGCCACAAAGGGCATCCTGGAATAAACTACAACAAAAGACTATTCCTAGGTCCATGATTTCTCTATGCAATCTATCCAAAGATAAATGGGGAAAGAAGGAAGAGACAGAACTTCTCCAGTCTTCTATTACCAAATGGTCAAAGTTCACCCTGAAAGAAATGATGTTTTTCACATCTCTATATTATGTCATCTGTCTTATTCATGGATGCTTAAGAATTCAAGTGCTGTAAACTGGTGTGTGATAGGAATATATATTCTGTGTTTATTTATGAATGCTGAACATTTGTTTTGACATCATACGAATATGAAATGTACAGAAAAAAATCCTTCAGAAGGGTGTTCTGGTACATGACATACATAGGCCAGTAGAACACCACTTGAGAATGTCCTTGAAAACTGTATCTCCAACGGATACCATTGAAACTTGCCTTAAGGTCATAAATCAGTTTATATTCAGAGAAAATGCTGCAACTTCAAATTTCATACATCTTTCCAATATCAAAATTCAACAAACAGTGGGTTACATATCTAAGAACTGGTGACAAGACAAGTTAATCAAACTACATGAAATAACCTTGACATGAGGTATTGGAGTGAGGCAATCTCTGAAAAAGGGGACTTAATACTGTAACAAGGCTGTGGGAACAAATGATTCCCATTTATTTATTTATTTACATATTCTCCCCAATATTTATTTACAAAACCATTGTTGACCGCATCCTGGAGTCAAAAAGTGCCTGAAGAACTCCTCTGTGCTTGAGCTAAACTAAGTAATTTTTGACCAAGTAATTCCTTGATTTCATGAGGGGAATTCCTTTCCACTGACGAATACCCTTCCTATAGCACTTCTTTCAAGCAATTCACCTGAAAAAATTTTATGTCTCAATTTAAGCCACTTTTTCAATCCATGAACTAGTCTTTCAATTCCCCCATGCATACATTTGCTTTCATTCCTTAGTTCCTCTATTAAAGTACCTAGTGCCTTCTGTGGTCATTATGGGTTTTTTTGTCATCTTCCCATACCCGGTGAGAGCCTGCCTCATACCCATGTACTCTAAAAAGTACCACAATATGTACTGAGTTGGTATTTGTTAAATGACTATGGGCCTTAAAGGGCATAACCCCAGCTGCCTATTGTCCTGCTGGACACTCTTGCACTTGTTTTGCTCCAGCTACACTAGGCTCCTTGGCGTCCATGTGTGCATTGTCATGTTCTTGCCTCAAATCTTTGGCAACTCTTTCCTTCACAGCCTTTCACCCTTATCTCAAATCACAATCTGACCTATAACAAGCTTACACTTATATTTATAATTCATTATTATAGGCCTAAAACTTCAAATAATGCTCAAGAAATATTTTTTGAATAAACAAGTGAAAAGATGAGTGAGTAAAAAGTGGATGGGAATATGTAGGCAAAAGATAAGGAATTTCTAGGATTTTATAGTTTAATATCCAATAACAGCTATGAGGGAAATTAAATAAAAACTTTTTGTGCTTAGGGGCTCCTGGGTGATTCAGTTTGTTACGTGTCAGACTCTTGCTTTTAGCTCAGGTCATGATTTCATGGGTCATGAGATCTAGCCCCAAGTTGGATCTGTGATCAGTGGGGAGTCTGCTTGATACTCTCTCCCTCTTCCCCTCCCCTGACCTCAAATAAATGAATAAATAAATCTTTTTTTAAAAAGACAACCTTTTTGTGCTTATGAACTAAGGTGTTTTCTAGGCATTTATAATTAATATTTAATTTAACCTCCCAAAGTTCCTCTGAGACAGATATTACTGAAATTTTAAATAATAGTTAATTTTTAAATTTTTAACAGTATTTATGTGGTAGAGCCAAGGCTCAGCCTATTGTTTAACTTAAGTGATGTTTCTGGGTTTTTTACAACATATGTCTTAGAACTTTCAGAGTACAAAATAAAATGGTGCCAAATACTGAGGGGGAAATTTAGATATGGTTTAATTCCTATGAATAATTAGAACTCATCTTAGGATACTAAAATAAGTATTTAAAAAAAAAGATATTTCAAACTGTCAAAGTTAAAACTAATTAATATGCTTGTCAAAATCATTTCTCTAAAACATAACCAGTTAACAAGAAACGTTAGTGAAAAACTTCAATACATTAGCAGAAATAAAAATTATCTAACTTTCTAATATATGTTCTACATTGGTAAAATTATTTTCAAAATTTGGCTTATAAAAATTGCTTGGTATAAAAATGCAAATATTTCAGATAGATTATTATTTTTGTAATCTTTGTTAGCATTTCACATGTTAAGATGGTTTGCTCTAGTATCTACAAATAGCACACTTATAAAGTGATTTCAGTTGAGGTATCAACTTAAAACATATACTTTAAAATTATATATATACTATTTCTGTTAATTTTAATGACTCTAGAAATCAATAAGAAAGATACAAGCTCAGGCAATTATTGTGTACAATTAAAATTTCCAAATGCTTCATATGCTTTCTGAATTAACTTTTTGTGTTTGATCAAGGTTGTTTTGTCAATATTTTCTTTCCCCACCCCCACACCACAGTTTATTGTTCTGAGGTAGCAAAACTTACACTTCATTTAATATCCCTTACTTATATTTGCTGGGGATAAATCCAAAAAGTGACCATCTCTCAGGAAACAAACCAGATCTCACTCCATCTCTGAGATCATTTTTGTCAAATCATGTGCCCTTAATCCACACCAGCCTAAGTGGTGTTCCATTTAGGAAATCTTCTGAGATGCTTTAAATTGTATCCTTATTTTCCAGAATCTTAGTCCACAATCTATTCTAGAGTGCTCGTAATTATCAATACAGAGTAGTCAAAGATCATTCCTTAAAAGAATTCTATCTGCTAGAAAACAGTTGGCGACAGATGATCAGATATTTGCTAGTATTGACAGAGTTTGACATCGAAAGCAAATCAATTATCTTCAGATTTAAATCAGAAGACCATGTCTACATAGAATCTTCAATTACAACAAACTCTGAAGGAGAAAAGTCCCTTACTTCTCAGTAACCAACTTACCTTTGGTTAAATTTAATACACATCCTTTTGTTCTCTATCTGCTCCAAATAATACATTATTTTAGGTAATTATTCATCTTGATGATAAGGAAGAAAAAAGGAGAAGCAAGATTATGTCAAAACCAGATCAAAGGGTTTATTTCCACATGTGCAAAGTGCCCTCAAAAAGCCAATAATCAATAATGATCAAAAATGCATTTTGCACATGAAACATATAACATTTATTCTTCATAATTCTACACTTATAATTTGACAATGACTACTGGTATATTAAAAGCTCTAATAATTCCAATAGAAAAAAAAACTTTTAACATATGATATAGAGTTGCTAGAAATTGTTTGAACACAACACTTTTTTTTCCCTAAGTAATGCTATTTAATACTAATAAAATTTTTCTTAGAAATCTTTTTCTACTACAAAGTGACTAATGTTATTACCTCCATGTATCTCCCAAAGGTATCAATAAGGCAGAAGAGTAAAGTAAGTAATGTACTTCTGCAGATTAAATAAATAGGTTGAGGTGTTAGTTTTGTAATAGTGGGAAGATTAGTTGACTTAATCATTAAACTAGAATTTACATATTACCATTTGATGCACTCCTTGACTTAGCACACATGATTCCAAGTCATTATGGTTTCATTCTTTTTGATTTCTTTACCCCTATCTTCTTAGCTAAATAATACCTCAGAAAATGGAAGCTTGCTAAGCTTGTTAAGAGGAATCATTAGGCCTCTTCAGTAGATTACAGACTGGCCCAAGAAATATTACAACCAAGACATGGTAGAATAGACTTGTGTGATTTTTTTTCTTCCTTTCTTCTCAGTCTATGAAAATACTGTTAAAATTTGAAAAACTTCTACTAAAAATACTTCATGAAATCGATTCAGTATCATTCAATATCAAAATAGAGTGCTCTGCACATAAAAAAGATTTTAGAAATTCTGCCAGTTGATATTGAACCACATTAGAAGACCAGTAGCAAGTACTGTCAACAGAAGTTGAGTACTCTATCAAAAGTAAAACAAAAATGTCACTGATTAGATTAAAGCCTTCTAGAAGTCAGAAAAACAAAACCCATGAAACAGGGAAAAGAACTAAATAAAATATGCATAATTTCTGTACTGAAATACATTTTGTTCTTCAGGATTCTGTTAGGTCAGTTTCTTGAACCTTTCAGCAAAGTCGAATTTGTCCTCTGTGTAGCATCTTCAGGTAGTTCTTTCTTCTCAGGTTGACCCTAATGACTAAATTCATCATACTCCCCCACTGTTTCCCAAGTTTCCACTTCAGAGGACACTATCTACTTTTCTCTTTTTGTTCCATCATTGATCATACACCTGATAAACTTCCATGATGACACTCAACTTACAGCATTGAAGGTTGGGCAAGCTCTGGTCACAGCACAAAGATGCAAATTTAGAAGGCCTTCGATTAGATTAGATGACTATTTTGTATTTTTGAATTTTTATTTTTCAAACCACTTTTGCATTTTTCTTATTAATTTATTTGATCTCTGCATTTATTAAAATATTTATCTTTTGACTTCAACTCAGAAATGTGGAGAGCTGGATAGATGTCATCTCCCACCCAACCGAAAAAAAAAAAAAGCTGGATATATATTCCAATTAACTTTTTGAATTCTTCCTAGAATTGAGGTCATAAGGCATACAACCAATCTGAAATTAAGATATAGAAAGCCAGGTGCCTGCAGCTTAAAACAGAACTCAAGCACTAATTTTCTTGCAGAATGTACCACTGGACACCATAAAAGCCAGTAGGAGGATGAAATTATAATTTTCGATGCATTGATGAGGGCAGAGAGTGGGTTAGCATAAAAGTGAGAAATCTGTAGACCACTCATATTTGTAGTTTCTATCCTGTTTCAAGCATCTCCTCTAGGAAACCTGCCAAGCTTTCTTGGGAAGGGTGGGAGAGACTATCCCTGAAGCTCTAACTCAGGTAAGAAGACAACAGCTACTGCAGAGACCTGCTGGTATCTTTTGTCCCTATCTCCCTTATAAATTAAAAAGCTTAATCTAGAGCAAAGAAGCATGTACATACTTCAAGCCAATCCAAGAAGCTCTGAGAACTCAAATAAGATAACAGAGAGACAGACAAAAAAGGCCCACCTCAACACAGCATGTTTGAATTGCAGAAATGCAAAAGGTAAAGAGAAAATCTTGAAGGCATCTGGCAGGTTGTGGTGATGGTATACTTAAAAAGGCAAAAGAACAAGAATTACAGCAGATTTTTCATTAAAAACCGTAGAAGCAAAAAGGCAATGAAGTGACATCTTTAAATTGTTAAAAGAAGAAAAAAAATCTTGTTAACTCAGAATTTTACACTCAGAAAAAAAAAGTCCTTCAAAAATGAAAACAAAACAAAAAAAAGCTGCCCAGCAAACAATAATGACAATAATGAGGGAAATTACTGCTTAGACTTACTCTGTAAGAGATGTTAAAGGAAATTCTTCAGTAAGAAAAAATATGGTATAGGTCAGAAACTTGGACAATAATAAAAATCAGAGTTGAGAAAATGAAAGTAAAACACTCCCTTTTATTTCTTATTGTTAATTTTCTAAATGATAAACCATGTTAAGTAATAATAATAACAAAGTATTGGTCATTCATATGTAAATTGAATGTATGACAACAACGTTACCAGGAATTGGGAATAAGTAGTGATAATATCTTTACACTACAAGTAAAGAAGTATAGAAGTGTTTGTAGACGGACTCAGATTATTTAAAAATCTGTACTTTAAACCCCAAGGCACCTACTAAAAAAGTTAGAATTATAAATATTAAGTCAATTGAGGAGCCAAAAGTGAATAATAGAAAATTCTTAATTAAAGCAAAGCAAAGTAAAAAAAATAAAAAAATAAAATAAGAAAAATTTAAAAGTAAATCAAATTAAAATTAAATAAATTAAAAAATAAATGCAATAAAATAAGACAAGGAAAAGTAGAGAAAGAAAAAAGAAATAAAGAATAAATACAACAAATAGAAAACAAGCAAGAAGATAGATTTCTAATCCAACTATGACAATAATAACTTTCAATTTTAATGGTCTAAATCCAGTTAAAATACTGAAATTGTCAGATCTGATTTTTAAAAAGCAGTAACTAAACCAGTTATGTTCATGCAAAGTCTCATTTTAAATATGAAGACCTTTATAAATTAAAAGCAATGGGATAAAGAAATATATGTCATTCAAACACTAACCAAAAATAGCTGAATTAGCTATATTTACTTCAGATAATTAGACTTCAGGAACAGGGAAGATTCTCAGGGATAAATATGGACAAATATATAGTATTAGAGACAAATTCTCAAAGAAGACATAACGCTCCTTAATATGCATTCAGCTAATAACAAATTTGTATAATACAGGTGAAAAACAGCCAATTTTAATGGAAAAATAAACAAATCCACATGATAGGGACTATGGTGAATATAGAAATGATGGTACACCTAATGGACCAACATTCAAAGGCAATAATGCTATTGTATTAAGAAAGACTGTGACCCATTATATACTAATATGCTTAAACCTTACACCAATGTGGAACTTCTGACAAGAAGTGAGTAATTTACAAAGGAACTGGATCTGGGATAGAAGAGCAAATGATGGGTATTATGAGGAAAGTCAACAAATATACATGCTCTATATTGATCCTGTGAGAGCAATTTCCTTTGGGATAGGGTTCCTAACTCTTACTGCAGTCGTTTTTATAGTACCAGAGTAGATATTATGGGCAATAAGTCAACACCTGATAAGCTGAACTTAGTATTGGAAGGGAAGGTAATTATAAGAGGTGCCTGTCATTAGAAGCCACAAAGATCTGTGCATAGGCCTATTTCCTTGATGTTTTAATTATTTTTGCCTCAGAACTCTTAATATGAAACTCCGCATTGGGATGGGGTAAAATAGGGAGTCTTACTATGCCCAGCTGCTTCCTAAGCTGTATTTTCATCTCTGAATTAATATTGCATATTAATGGCTGGATTGCACACAATGGAAAGCAGCTTTGAAAAACCAGGAATTGGGGCGCCTGGGTGGCTCAGTGGGTTAAGCCGCTGCCTTCGGCTCGGGTCATGATCTCAGGGTCCTGGGATCGAGTCCCACATCGGGCTCTCTGCTCAGCAGGGAGCCTGCTTCCTTCTCTCTCTCTCTCTGACTGCCTCTCAGTGTACTTGTAATTTCTCTCTGTGAAATAAATAAAATCTTGGAAAAAAAAAAAAAAGAAAAACCAGGAATTACTCAGCTTCTCCTCTTGTAGATTTTCTGAAATACCACTATTTTTTTCGAATTACAGGTGCTTTTCAACAGTGTTCTGAGAGTTTTCTGGAAGACCAATGCACGTACGTGATCACTGATCTCCACAATCAATGTACATGAATGCATGTATGGAAATTCAGAGAATTTCTAGGTATGGCCTTCTAAGTACTCTTACAGAGTGAACTACATTTTATTGTGGTGACTTGTTTCTTATAAACTTTTGCATTAAGAAAATAATTGGACATTTATTATGAAGAATTTTTATTATAGTGGTCTCAGGAAACCTGCAATGAGAAAGTATAAAACTCTTAGAAGATTGTTTTAAACACATGGACTGCAAGCTATTTTCAGGCTCAATTCTGAGATTACTTCCACGGTAGCTGCTCAACACATATATAGTGAATAATTAAATGATCTCATTCTGTCCTCATTCAACAATTTTAGATACATGTTCCAGTTATCTATTGCTGCATTGAAAAGCATCCCAGAATGGAGTTTAAAACAACTGTAAAATATTTTTACAGTTTAAAACAACTGTAAAATATTTTTTGCTCACCAGTCTGCAATTTGCCAGGACTTGGTAAGGAAAGTTTTTCTATGGTCCATAGGACATGAACTGCAGTGCACCAGAGGTTGAAGAATGAAGTAGCTAAAAATTCAGCCACTCACATGCCTGGCAGTTGATTCTGTCTGTTGCTAACACTTTCACTGGGCCTGTGCCTAGAGCACTTACATGAGAACGTTTTAGCCATTTGCTTGGTTTACTCATAACGTAATGCTCAGTTCCAAGAGTAAATAACCTCAAAGAGAAAGAGCCAGGACCGCTATCTTTGATGACGTAGACTTCCAAGCAATGTAGCATCATTTCTCTGGTTTCGTTCAGTGCAAGTTAATAATATTTGCATGGATTCAAGAAGATGAAAACATGACATCACTCCAAAGGGAGGAATCTCAAAGAATTTGTGTGCATGTCTAAAGCCACTAAGATCCTCTGCTGGCCACACATTATTTATATTTCCTCCATATGCAAAATTCACTCATTGACTTTTAATATTCCCCATCTTTTCTATTCAGTATCAGATTTAGGCTCAAGTTCCAGGATCTAAATAAGGTAAATGTGTACCTCAAATATTTTTCTCGAGTACAGCAGCTAGGGTATAGTTATTCTTCATCTGGAAAACTATGAACTAAAGAGAAGATTTACCTTCATTCTATATAATAAACATAGTGGTCCAAAATGAGAAAAAAAAAATTGAAAAAAGAAAAGCACATAACAATCACTAGTCCATGGTGATTCCAAAATCAATCAGGTACATAGTGTCAGTTCTTTAAAGCTTTAAACTACTTTCTAGGAATTGTCAGCATGGCTCTTGTCTCTCTTTTGGAGTCTGGGTTCCCCTTTATGAGTCATTCTTACTTTTCCATAGAACATGGGCCATATTCTCAGTACTATAGATTTTCCAGCCTGTCTCTAACCATGGAAGTTTGGGGATCAAATTGCCTCTCTCTTTTTTTTTTTTTTTAAGATGTAATTAATTAATTAGTTAATTAATTTGAGAGAGAGAATGAGAGAGAGAGAGAGAGATTGAGCATGAGAAGAGGGAGCGTCAGAGGGAGAAAGAGACTCCCTGCCAAGCAGGGAGCCTGATGTGGGACTCAGTCCCGGGACTCTAGGATCATGACCTGAGCCAAAGGCAGTCACTTAACCAACTGAGCCACCCAGGCGCTCTCAAATTGACTCTTTAAATTGTGGACTCATTCTACCCTCTCAGGACAAGCTGGTATATATTTCTTAAACAAAATTATGAGTTTTTTGATGAGTCAATTTATAATCTGTTGCATTGTTAAACAAAAGCAATACTAATCTCTTGGGTTTATGGTATGACTGCCTTGAGGCAGGAGCCTCATGATTCCTAGAAGCTCTAATGTTTAATGGTATTCTATTCTATGCTATTCATTAATAGTGAGACAAGAAGCCAGTTCTTATTTCAGAGAAGTAGAAAAAGATTTCACTTTTATACGGATGAATGTCAAAGAATTTACAAACATATTTAATACCTCAGTATCTATAAATTTAATTTTGATTTTAAATAATTTTTGCAAACTTAATTCAGTTTGTAAGTACAGAATATTCTAAGTTGAATTGGTTAAGGAGTAAACAAAATACTATTTAAGAGTTAGATTGACTGAAATTATTGGGACATTTATGTGTCCCAATTTCTTTTCATACTATGTCATTCACATTTTAAGACACTAGGTTTACTGTAAATGAAATAAGAAAATATATGTGAGCTATATGAATAAAAAGGTTTTACAGAATTAAAGTACAGAATTATCATCATTACCAGGAAGAAGCTTTCTTCCTTAATTGGTTGTGATTTCATACTGAGTTGACAGGCTATCCCATTAAAAAATTGCCTTCCTTTAAAATGAGAAATAATTATTTTTCCTTTTGAAAAATGTATATTTTAAGGTTACTGTAATGAGGTTTCTTTTCAATGAACTTTCTTTTAGTCTTTCTGCTTACCAAGTTTCCCACATCTAAAGTGCAAAATGTAAATGTTATCTAGCACACTCTGCATCTATATCATAATCGTTATTTAATTATACTTGAACTCTTGGTAAAACAACATGAAAATATGAAATCTGTATATGACTATAGTTTTTATAAATTCTATTTAGTATATTTAATGATATGAATTTATTTTAAAAATAGTACATCTGAATTAGTACATGACTGTTAAATTATAAAGTACAAAAATAATACTATTGAAATGACTCAACAATTCAAATTTCATAGAAATTACATGGTCATTGCCTTCATTCTCATGGGTAATAGTTTCTAGGAAATAAAATTAAAAGAAACATTGGGGGGGTGCTGGGTAGCTCAATCAGTTAAGCAACAGACTCTTGATTTTATCTCAGGTCATAATCCCAAGGTCATGAGTTTGAACCCTGGGTTGGTGTTCCCACTCACCATGAGTCTGCTTGAGATTCTCTTGTTCTCCTTCTCAAATAAATAAGTAAAGTCTTTAAATAAATAAATAAACAAATAAATGAAATAAGCATTGTGTTTATGTAAATTAGCCATATATTTATTTTACACTGAGATGTAAAATATCTAAGCAATAAAAATAAATATCTTTGCTTTCTTGTTTAACCAAAAGCATAAAGACAAGTTAGTCAATACTATGGCTGATAGTGAAGCCATCTGTTTTTAGTTTTTTGGTTTTTTAAAATTTTTAAAGTTAGTTGTTTAGTATGCTTAAGCAACTTCAGCATTTTCCTCTTTCCTTCACACTCATTCTACCATTTCCAGTGATTCTTTGCCTTCGATCAATATCCAGTAGCATGAAACCTTTCCAGCAAAGCTTATTCAAGTGTGTTTCATGTTAATGATCTTGGTCTGCTGGAAAACCAATTACACATTTTTCCATTTTAGCTCTGCCCTGTAATGGATAATGCTTGCATTAAAGATGTGTCAGCTGTGGCTTGCTGCCAGGACAGGAGTATACATAACTGAGATTACTTTCAGGAAAATGGCCCAAGCAAGATGTTATGCAAGAAATTCGTGAAATAAATCAAGATAGTGAAATTATTTGTCATTATTCTTTTTACTTAATAAACCGTATTTACTTTGCTCTAGTATCTCAAATGACAGACCATTTATGTTATCTCAAAAAGGTAGATTAATAAATATATGTCCAATGTCTTTCTTGGGAAAAATCAGACAAGATTACAAAAAAGTAATTCAACCACAGCTTATTAAATGCTTAATATATGCAAGGGACTGTGTAAAAAATTTAGATTTTATTATATTATTTATGCAAAAAGATAATATTTATACTTAGGTAAATGTGTGTTGAATATATATATTTTATATATATATTTGAATATTTTGTATATATATATTTGTAATATAGATAGGTGCTAATAATAGTTACCTCTATAGGAAAACAGTTGAAAATCAGGAGAGGAAAGATTACCTATTTGTTTTTGTATACACTTTCCATTTTTACCACATGCTTATTTTGCTTTATTATTTAAAAAAGTATTTTAAAAATAAAAAATATTCAAATGCAAGCTAGTTGACCTCTATTAAGTTAATCAGGAACAATGTGTTGCTATCATTAAAAAATAGCTAAATGGGCATTCCTGGTTGGCTCAGATGGTTCAGCCTCTGCTTTCGGCTGGGGTCATGATCCCAGGATCCTGAGATCGAGTCCCGCGTTGGGCTCCCTGCTCGGTGGGGAGCCTGCTTCTCCCTCTCCCTCTACTGCTCCCCCTGTGTGTGCTCTCTCTTTCTCTGTCAAATAAATAAAATCTTTTTAAAAAATAGCTAAATGATTTTAGGGACTAAAACACAGAAGTAGTAACGACTAAACAAACTACACAGGCCAAAGTCTTTGGTTCATAAAGAATCTTAATCTATAGGACATTAAAAAATCCCATCCTTTCTGGGAAAAGTATTGCATTAGCAAAACTTACTGGACAGAAGAACATCTTTGCATATATGAATTATAAAAAAAATTTGAGTCAGCACAAAATATTTTAAGTATACATATTGAGTTTATGGCATTTCTCCAATGGCCTCTTTTTATTCATACTAATTTTTCAGATATCACCCAAACCTAAAATTGAGAAAAATGGTAATCTGAGTGCATAATTTGTCTTTCATAAGTAGTAGTTGCTCCTAAAGTCTGGAATGATGCAAAATGTTTTTAATACAGTATTCTTTTGTTACATTAAAATTTTCAGAATCTGCATAAAAACAGAATATATTATACTTTTAAATTATATTTATTTCCAATTATTTATATCAGATTATTTATATCATATCACTTAGATTTATTTATATCATAAATATATTAAGCATTGGTATTTCAATTGAAATTATAATTATAAGTTCTGATATTCTAAAACCTTAAACAATTAATTTCTTTGAAGCGTCCTAATCTAGAAGGGTCCTATCACTCACATTCATCCTATTGAGGAGTTCTATACAAATGCTTCTTGTTTATCATGTTCATAAATCATAAAAAGATATGTAAATTAAAATATTTTAAGTACGTATCTAAAAAAAAATAGACATTAGACTAATTACTATTTTTTTCAAACTATTTACAATTCATTTGGTTGACTAGCCCTTAACATTTAGTGAATTCTTGCTCTGAGCCAGGCTTTGTGCAAAATGATTTATACAGATTATCTCATTGAGTCCTCATGACAAACATGTGTTTTATAAGTAAGATATACAAGATTTAGAGAAGTTCATTTTCTAGGTACCATAGCTCTTAAATATTAGAACTGGGCTCCTATTCCTGGGGGTATGACTTTATGTTTTAAACTCTTAAAATCAAGTTTATATTCCTAATTTCAAAAAATGCATTTTGGCATTTTTTGTTTTTGTTTTTTGCTTTTCTGTAACATATTGAGCAATTGCATGATTGATTTGAGTTGATAACATAACAATGGACTCCGTATTGAGGTGTGCTATATATGGGTTAAGGTGGGTGGTAAAAGTCAAATTCACCACATATCTCTGTGTGTTGGTTTAAAAAATGAGATTATAATTCATTAGCATATAAATCTTTGCTCAAATAGGTTTTCTCTTTCTTCAGAGAAGCTGAAGAAAGCATTCAGAAGCCTTTACAATTCTTGGTGCATATATAAAATGTTTATAATTTCCCCTGAGAACACTGTATTATGTCAGAATAATTCCATGTATCTCCAGTTGAACAAAAGAATTTAAAATATATGCCATTACTCCTTTCATTTTAGTTTCCTTTTTTAACTATAACTTATCTATTCATTATGATCAAGTTAATATAAACATAAGGCAGATAACCCTAATGTATAAGATTCTCTACAAGTTTCTAAACAAATTGGTTTTTCTTCACATTTCTAACCACATATCTCAAAGACACAATGCCTATTTTATTATAGCTTAACTCTAAACTCTTTTCTGTAGTCACAGTGCACTGTTTTCTCACAATATCATGAAATATTTCTATAGAATAATAGCTCATCTGTTATATGAGAACAAAGTTGAAAAATTGAAACACATTTCAAACACCTGCCTCAATCTATATGCAAAACAAAAAAGTCCAGGTTCTACAGCTGGGCTATAAAGAACAAACATTATTGTATTATTTTAAAGCAAAATATTGGAGATTAATTTTAGAATGAGTTAATTTCACTAACCTAACACAATAAAATCTGGCTTAGAAATGTATCAACATATTTTTTTTAAATAGCTTTCACAAAATACCTTGAACTTTAGTGTATTTTTATAATTATGCATATAATTGTTATATCTTTACAAACTTGTGGCTTTGTTCTGATTGCATGCTTGGAAAGCCTAGAAAAGATGAAGGAGAGCAGGTCAATTTGAAAACTAAAAACACAAAGGATTATTATAAGTTTGAAAATCATTCTGTGCTTGTGTAAAACATATTATCATGGATACTTCACATGTATAACTTTATAAAGTTATGTTTTAAGCACTAGAAATTTCTGAGAATAAGTCTAGTTCAACAAACATGTCTTGAGTCCTACTTTGGCATGGGGTCCTGTGCCCACAGCAGATCTTAAATAATTCAACACTGAAATACCAAGTTCCACGTATGCGTTTACTATGTTAGCAAGCAAAGCTCTCACAAACTGGTTATCCATCCCAAGACCAAGAACTGTTGAAGTGTAATATGTAAATGGTCAGTTGCCTGGCAGGGAGAGACTTGTAATATCAAGAACACAATAGAAGAAATAGAAAATGAGATTAATTCAAGTTCTAAAGACGATAGCCATTTATAAGTTTAGTGACCATACATAAAAAAAAAAAAAAATTCTGCTTTTAAAACAAGGCTACCACTCTGTCTTTTGTTTTTATCCTTAGTACTCTACCTATTGCTTCATACATTAATTACATAATAACACCAAAATGACCTTCCCAATCTGGTAAATAATGTTAACTCTAAAATTAGACTAGATCAAATTGTTTACATCCTTTGCACTCAAGCAATTCAACAAAGAAGGCAAAAGGAGAAATACATATGAATGACCTTCCTTCTGGCAGAGAGTAAAAACCTGAGGTCATTGTCCACTTGTCTTAGCCTATCATGTAGTTCAAGGACTACTTTATGAATTTTAAACAGAAAAGCAACTTCATTGTTATTTTTCAAGGTAAACCTTGTATTTTTCATTTAAATGTTATGTAACTCTTTTGTTCCAGTTTGTATTTTTTTTTTTAATGTTTAAACCACTACAATTTTTCTAGGACATTCTAGAAATTTTTGATATGCCTTTTTGTAGTTTAAATCATCTTTATTATACAAAAGATTTGTTTATATACTGTAAAGAACTCTAAATTATAAATGCTAGAAAAGAGACTAAGTATAGCTGAATTGATACATGGTTTTAAAAGATTTGCTCATTATGAATATATTTGCATATTAAGAAATAATTTACAACATATAATTAATAAGAATCATATAGTCCAAATTTTGCTATGCATAAAAACAATGATCCATTCTTTGACCACTTAAAAATCTAAAATACAGCAAATCCACTTAAAAAGGCAAAAATTAAGCAGAAACTGGGAAAGATAAAGGAAAATTATGTTTAATTCATAAAAAGCTCATAAATATTGGTGAAGCGCAAAGAGCCAGAGGAGTAACTACTTTCCTTTCATATTTATAAATTTGTACCTTGCTTTATACTTATATACATACTATTTCTTCTACTGGCTCCTCCCTGAGTGTATTTCAAATCAAAACAATTTAAATACTCCCTTTAAAATACAAGAACCTCAATAATCGAGTTTTATTGAGTATAAATAATTTACAGGGACGCCACTCACAGTGAAAAGACTCTAAAGTAAGCCACTTTGCTATAAAATTGATTTTGAAATCACTACTGGAAACAAGAAAGTACACTTTTGAAGTAACTATGATGACAATGTATAGATAGGACTGACTAATCTATGTTTTTGTCATTTGTTAGATTTGTTAAATGCTTTCAGTCTCTTCCAATCTAGCAAGGAATATATTAATTTTTTGACAGCAAATCTGTAAAAAGAATATGGTAGGATTTTTTTGTTTCCTCTAAATCTTTAGCTCTCTCTGGACAAATGAGAACAGAGAATAGTGTTTTTTATAGACTTACAGAATATGAGATAAATACAATGCATAGTTTAGACAAAGCAAAACAATTATTTAATTTCACTGTCCTTACTAATTCTTACAAAGATAATGCCATCATTTCATTAAAAGCAACAGATAATAAAGATTTACAAAGTCATAATGCTAACATTTTAATAGAAGAACACTGCCATGCATTAACATTCCACAAGGGGAAATTTGAAAGGATTAGAAAAGGAGATATAATTGATTTAGAAATAGCAATTTTATAAAAGCATTCTACAGAAAAATATTTCTAATGACAGTGTTCTAATATATTGTTAAAATTATAACTATGAGTCTTTTGATTCTTTTATGAGGTTACATTAATTTCAGGATGTCATGAGCGTTGAAGAAATGAAAACCAAGTTTAATTAATAACTAGAATACGCTCCATTCATTTGATGTGAAACTAATAACCAAAACATTTTATACCTTTTTTTTAGTTCTCCCTTGTTCTTAGAATTTAAAGTGTATATTACGTATATCAGATCTTTATTTTATTTTTATTTTATTTATGTAACGAGAGCTCTTAGTTATCAAAACAAGTGAGTGCCCTCTATTAATTTTTAAGTGAACAGGGTTAATTAAGACATTTTAGATACTTCTTAGAATCTCTGGAGAAATAAACCTAAGGTTAAGTTTCCAAGAATAGCTCCCAAAACTGAGGCTGGAAATATAATTGTCAGGTTGCAATGTAAAATGAATATTTGGGCCTCCTGTCAAAAGGTACGAAAAAAGTACTACCAAAGATACTGAAATATAAAGTCTTTTTCATTCTTCTTTTCTCAACTTCTCATCTTGTTTTTTTTTATTTGATACATTAGAGTGTCATTTGATAATATCACTCTAAATAAGAATTAAAATACAAAATCAATTTTTAATAGACTTTTTAAAGACTTTTTAATTCACAACAAAATTGAGGGAAGGATATAGATTTCCCATATATCCCTGCTCCCTACACATGCATAGCCTCCATAATTGATATTCCCTACTGGAGTGGTACATCTGTTACAACTGATGAACTTACATTGACATGTTATCAGCCCAAATCCAAAATTTACATTAGGTTATTGTTGGTATTGTACATTTTGGGAGGTTTGGACAAATGTTAATGACATGTAACCACTGTTTTAGAATCATACAGAATAGTTCCACTTCCCTAAAAATTTTCTATGTTCTACCTATTTATCCCTCCCTTTCCCAAACTAAAAATCACTAAATGTTTTAGTGCCTCCATAGTTTTGCCTTTTCCTGAATGTCTTACAGTGTAACTATAAAGTATGTAACCTTAAAAGACTGACTTATTTAATTAAGCAATATGCATTTAGGTTTCCTCCATATCTTTTCACAGCTTGATAGCTTATTTCTTTTTAGTGCTGAATAATATTCCATTGTCTGGATGCACCACCATTTATGTATTTGTTCACCTCCTGAAGGACATCTCAGTCACATCTTAGTTTTGACCATGTTGAATAAAGCTTCGATAAATATCTGGGTGCAGACTTCTGTGTAAACATAAGTTTTCAACTCCTTTGGGTAAATACCAAATAGTGTGACTGCTGGATCATAGGATCAGAATATGGTTTTATAAGAAGCCACAAAACTGTCCTTCAAAGTGGCTGTACTATTTTGCATTTCTACTAGCAATGAATGAGGGTTCTTAATGCTTCCCATCTTTAGCAGCATTTGGTCTTGTTTGTTTTCCAGAATTTGGCAATTCTAATAAGAGACTTTTTTTTTTTTTAAGATTTTATTTATTTATTTGACAGAGAGCACAAGTCGGCAGAAAGACAGGCAGAGAGAGAGGAGGAAGCAGGCTCCCCGCGGAGTAGAGAGCCCGATGTGGGGCTCGATCCCAGGACCCTGAGATCATGACCTGAGCCGAAGGCAGAGGCTTTAACCCCCTGTGCCACCCAGGCGCCCCAGGAGATTCTTAACTATAGAGAACAAACTGAGGGTTGATGGAGGTAAGTGGGAAGGGGATGAGCTTGGTGGGTGATAGGTATTAAGAAGGACACTTGTGAGGAACCCTGGGTGTTATATGTAAGTGATGAATCATTAAATTCTACACTTGAAATCAATTTTACCACATACATTAACAAATTAGAATTTTTAAAAAAAACTTGAAATAAAAAAAATTATTTGAAAAAGCATGGCTAATGATATAGTAATTTCCCTCAAAACAAAGTTTAAATTGATATTTGTGTTGTTTCTAATTTGTTTTTTGTTTTTGAGGAAATAAAACTTCTTTATTTACAGACCACATGAATTTTTACATAGATAATCCCAAGGAATGTACAAAACTAGAACTAATAGTGGGATTTGGCTATTTCTAAAGACGTGTTTTCTGCTAGTTTATTAATGAGCAATTGATCATTTTACTTTGTTAACTATCAACAGTCTATCTATATACCAGTGACAAATAATTACAAAATGAAAAAAAAAATTTTTAGAACAGACAATATGTCCATCAACAGAAGAAGAGATAAGCAAGTTGTAGTACAGTCACAAAATTCAGTCTACTATGTATAAAATTACTGTGAACATTTACATTCAAATCCTTTTGTAGATGTAAGTTTGCCTTGTCTTAATTAAATACATAAAGGTTGCATTGCTGAGACATACACTGAGTAAATCATTAACTTGATTAGAAGTTACTGAACTAGTTTCCAAAGTGGCCACATTATTTTGAATTCCCATTAAGCTATGCATGAGTTGGTTGCTGGACATCCTTGTAGCAATTAATATTGTCATTCTTTTGAGTGTTAGCCATTTTTGGTGATGCAATACTGGTATCATATTCTCATTTTAAATTGCTTTTATATGGGGCACCTGGGTGGCTCAGTTGTTAAGTGTCTGCCTTTGGCTCAGGTCATGATCCCAGGATCTTGGGATCAAGTCCTGCATCCTGTTCCTTACTCAGCGGGAAGCCTGCTTCTCCCTCCGCCTGCTACTCTCCCTGCTTGTGCTCGCTTGCTCGCTCTCCCTCGCTCTCTCTGATGAATAAATAAAATCTTTAAATAAAAAAAGCTATATTCCTAGCCCAGATGCCTCCTTTTGGTTAGGACCAAAAGGAGGGTTAACTAATTGGGTTAGCTCAGGTACTTTTCCCATCCTGACACAGCACTTTCCCACTTCTCGCACTTCCGCATCTCAGAATGTTTTGCTCCAGCCCCTTGGAAATGAGATGATTCCTGCCATCTGCACCATGTCATCTGACCTTTGCTTGGTACCATTCTTTGGGAAAAAATCCAATCCCCCAGGAAACATCTTTTTTCTTTCACCTTTCGTGGGCATTGTCATAGCAATTAAAGGCAGGCTTGATTATTACTTTTAGCTTGGCTTGTTGTCCTAATTTATGGCCCAACACCTGGCAAGTGGACATATAAATTATTTTGAGAAGTGGGTTTTTTTCCTTTATTGAGGCTGTCTTCTTATTAATGAGCTGTAAATTTTCTTTATATATTCTGGATACAGCTCCTCAGTCAGATACATATATTGCAAATATTTCTGCAGTATTTTCTTCACTGGGTTTTTAAAAGCAAAAGTATTTCTACAAAATCAAATTTGTCAAAAGTCTATTTGTTTATAATTCTTATCGTTAAGTCATTTCCCAACTGATTTATTTTGTCACATTTATGAAACTCGACAGAGCATATATGTGTGGGTTTCTTTCTGAACTCTCAATTTCACTGATTTATGTCTGCTCATCTATGTATGTTCTGAAGCCAAAACCACCCTTTTCTGATTCTTATAGATTTGTATTGCCTTGAAATAAAATAATGTATGATCTTCAACTCTGTTTTTTATTTAAATGTTTTGATTTTTCTAGGTAAACTTTTATATTTTCCATATAAACTTAATATTAGCTTGTCAGTTGTTACAGAGAGATTTCTCTCGAGATTCTGATTCTAATTTTATTGATCTATAGATTTAGTCAAAATTGGCATAGCAACAATATTGAGTATTCTATCCCTAGGCATAGGATATCTCTCTCATTTATTTAGTTCTTGTTTAATTCATCTCAGTATCATGTTGCATTTTTAAGTGTACTGATACATGCACATATTTATTACATGTATTACTATATAGCTTATGTTTTAATATTCTACTATAATAAATGGTAATTTTTCATTTATTTTCCAGAAATTCATTTCTAATACACTAGTTCTTAAAAATTGGGGGAAAGGCTAGATGTGCATGTTCTAGGCTAATCCTCCGGGTTAACAACACAAAGTGTTTAGTGGAAAGTTTAGGGACAACTGAGTGACAAGTTAAAGATTTTGCTATGTATCAAGTTAATCAAAGCAGAAACTCAGAACTTTTCCAAGAATCCTCCATAATTCACAAAACTACCACATAATAGCAATCACCAAGTATTCTGTAAGTCTTAACTTCTTAAATATACCTCAATTCTATATGCACCAGTATTAGCACAAGGCAATTTTCAAAGTTCAGCCTCCTAGCGTCTCTTTCCAGGAATATTATAACTAAGTGTTATTGGACTCTTCTACCTCTAGATTTATAACCTTCAAATCCATTCTTCATAGATACAAAATAGTTCTCTCGAAATTACTATTCAACAATAGTATTGTCCACCACTTTATTGCATTTATAATTGTGCAGTTATTTTTTAAGTTTCTATTTAAATTCCAGTTAGTTAACATATAGTGTAATATTAGTTTCAGGAGTAGAATTTGGTGATTCATCACTTACATACAACAACCAGTGCTCATCACAAGTGCCCTCCTTAGTGCCTGTCACCCATTTACCCATTCCCAGCCCACCTCCCCTCCATTAACCCTCAGTTTGTTCTCTATAGTTAAGAATATGTTTTATGGTCTGCCTGTCTCTTTATTTTCTCCCCATGTTCATCTGTTTCATTTCCTAAATTCCACATATAAGTGAAATCATACGGTAGGTATGCCTTTCTCTGATAGACTTATTTTGCTTTGCACAATACTCTCTAATTCCATCCATGTCTCTGAAAATGGCAATATTTCATTTTTTGATGACTGAGTAATATTCCATTGTACATATATACCATCTCTTCTTTTTCCATTCATCAGTCAATAGACACTTGAGCTGTTTCCGTAAATGGGCTATTGCTGATAATGCTGCTATAAACATTTGGATGCATGTGCCTCTTTGAATCAGCAGATGAGAGTTTCTTTTTCTTTTTTTTTTTAAGATTTTATTTATTTATTTGACAGACAGAGATCACAAGTAGGCAGAGAGAGAGGAAGAGAAGCAGGCTTCCCATTGAGCAGAGAGTCCGATGCGGGGCTCGATCTCAAGACACTAGGATCATGACCTGAGCTGAAGGCAGAGGCTTTAACCCACAGAGCCACCCAGGTGCCCCAGATGAGAGTTTCTTAAACAGAAGTTATGCATAAACTGCTTGGGAAGGAAAATAATTTTGGGAAGAATAAAATAATTTTATTGAATCAATTTAGATTAACTCCTATACATGTCCTTATAGAATATATAAAGTCAAAGAAATTTAATAAATTATAAACCAGCCTAAGAAACCAGTGTAATTAAATTTAACACTTTTTTAATGTGATGATTAATGTTGCTTTTCTGACTAATGAGCATATAAAATATGAATTTGGTATGAATGGATATAATACCAATTGTTTTGATTTTTAAGTATTGACATATGATCTTTATGGCCAGTCAATAATTTAATCACTTGTCTTTATTACAGTTAATGTGAAAATTCCATACCCACCTCAAATATGTTCAACTTGTAGTCTTCATTTTAAACAAAGGTTGAATTTATGGATTTAATTCTGCTGTTCTCATAGGCTTTCACAATAAATAAGGCACTATTTGCAATTACTTACCAAGGTGAAAATGCAGGTATTGAAATTATGGGATCACACTCATATTTAAAAAGGTGTTTTAAAAGATGTATAGCATATATTTTTATCAACCAAAGAAATAGAATTTTAAAAATATGTTATGAAATAGGAATGTTATATTAGGTATTTTGTGATTTATGGACCCTTCGTTTTCATAATATGGTCTGGGATCATTTAGCAGTCCTTAAATGTTTAATCTTTTGGAGATTAACTTGTTAAATAAATACTCATTTAACTTTTAATATTTGGCAAACCATGTTTGGACATTGAGATTATTACAGTAATGAACAAGAGACAAATGTGCCCTTCTCTCATGGTGCTGATAGTAGACTATAGTAAATAGACATAAGAGTATTAAACAACATATTTTTATAGTCATGGGTTGAAATGGAGGAAAACAAAATAATACATTGTTTTAAATGTATGATCTTTGGAGACAGTTTGAGTTCAAACTTCATCTTAACAACTTCTAATAGTTATAGTATTTAACATCCTTAAGAATTTAACTTTCTTTTTTTTTTAGAATTTCAATATTTTATTATTTCTTTTTTTTTAATTTTTTATTTTTCATAAACATATATTTTTATCCCCAGGGGTACAGGTCTGTGAATCACCAGGTTTACACACTTCACAGCACTCACCAAAGCATATACCCTCCCCAATGTCCATAATCCCACCCCCTTCTCCCAAACCCCCTCCCCGCAGCACCCCTCAGCTTGTTTTGTGAGATTAAGAGTCACTTATGGTTTGTCTCCCTCCCAATCCCATCTTGTTTCATTGATTCTTCTCCTACCCACTTAAGCCCCCATGTTACATCACCACTTCCTCATATCAGGGAGATCATATGATAGTTGTCTTTCTCTGCTTGACTTATTTCGCTAAGCATGATACGCTCTAGTTCCATCCATGTTGTCGCAAATGGCAAGATTTCATTTCTTTTGATGGCTGCATAGTATGCCATTGTGTATATATATCACCTCTTCTTTATCCATTCATCTGTTGATGGACATCTAGGTTCTTTCCATAGTTTGGCTATTGTGGACATTGCTGCTATAAACATTCGGGTGCACGTGCCCCTTTGGATCACTACATTTGTATCTTTAGGGTAAATACCCAGTAGTGCAATTGCTGGGTCATAGGGAAGTCCTATTTTCAACATTTTGAGGAACCTCCAGGCTGTTTTCCAGAGTGGCTGCACCAGCTTGCAATCCCATCAACAGTGTAGGAGGGTTCCCCTTTCCCTGCATCCTCGCCAGCATCTGTCATTTCCTGTCTTGTTGATTTTAGCCATTCTGACTGGTGTGAGGTGATATCTCATTGTGGTTTTGATTTGTATTTCCCTGATGCTGAGTGATATGGAGCACTTTTTCATGTGTCTGTTGGCCATCTGGATGACTTTTTTGCAGAAATGTCTGTTCATGTCCTCTGCCCATTTCTTGATTGGATTATTTGTTCTTTGGGTGTTGAGTTTGCTAAGTTCTCTATAGATTCTGGACACTAGTCCTTTATCTGATATGTCGTTTGCAAATATCTTCTCCCATTCTGTCAGTTGTCTTTTGATTTTGTTAACTGTTTCCTTTGCTGTGCAAAAGCTTTTGATCTTGATGAAATCCCAATAGTTCATTTTTGCCCTTGCTTCCCTTGCCTTTGGCGTTGTTCCTAGGAAGATGTTGCTGCGGCTGAGGTCGAAGAGGTTGCTGCCTGTGTTCTCCTCAAGGATTTTGATGGATTCCTTTTGCACATTGAGGTCCTTCATCCATTTTGAGTCTATTTTTGTGTGTGGTGTAAGGAAATGGTCCAATTTCATTTTTCTGCATGTGGCTGTCCAATTTTCCCAGCACCATTTATTGAAGAGGCTGTCTTTTTTCGATTGGACATTCTTTCCTGCTTTGTCGAAGATGAGTTGACCGTAGAGTTGAGGGTCTATTTCTGGGCTCTCTATTCTGTTCCATTGATCTATGTGCCTGTTTTTGTGCCAGTACCATGCTGTCTTGATGATGACAGCTTTGTAATAGAGCTTGAAGTCCGGAATTGTGATGCCACCAATGTTGGCTTTCTTTTTCAATATCCCTTTGGCTATTCGAGGTCTTTTCTCGTTCCGTATAAATTTTAGAATTATTTGTTCCATTTCTTTGAAAAAGATGGATGGTACTTTGATAGGAATTGCATTAAATGTGTAGATTGCTTTAGGTAGCATAGACATTTTCACAATATTTATTCTTCCAATCCAGGAGCATGGAACATTTTTCCATTTCTTTGTGTGTTCCTCAATTTCTTTCATGAGTACTTTATAGTTTTCTAAGTATAGATTCTGTGCCTCTTTGGTTAGGTTTATTCCTAGGTATCTTATGGTTTTGGGTGCAATTGTAAATAGGATTGACTCCTTAATTTCTCTTTCTTCTGTCTTGCTGTTGGTGTAGAGAAATGCAACTGATTTGTGTGCATTGATTTTATATCCTGACACTTTACTGAATTCCTGTATAAGTTCTAGCAGTTTTGGAGTGGAGTCTTTTGGTTTTCCACATAGTATCATATCATCTGCAAAGAGTGATAATTTGACTTCTTCTTTGCTGATTTGGATGCCTTTAATTTCCTTTTGTTGTCTGATTGCTGAGGCTAGGACCTCTAGTACTATGTTGAATAGCAGTGGTGATAATGGACATCCCTGCCGTGTTCCTGACCTTAGTGGAAAAGCTTTCAGTTTTTCTCCATTGAGAATGATATTTGCGGTGGGTTTTTCATAGATGGCTTTGATGATATTGAGGTATGTGCCCTCTATCCCTACACTTTGAAGAGTTTTGACCAGGAAGGGATGCTGTACTTTGTCAAATGCTTTTTCAGCATCTATTGAGAGTATCATATGGTTCTTGTTCTTTCTTTTATTGATGTGTTGTATCACATTGACTGATTTGCGGATGTTGAACCAACCTTGCAGCCCTGGAATAAATCACACTTGGTCGTGGTGAATAATCCTTTTAATGTACTGTTGAATCCTATTGGCTAGTATTTTGGTGAGTATTTTCGCATCTGTGTTCATCAAGGATATCGGTCTATAGCTCTCTTTTTTGATGGGATCCTTGTCTGGTTTTGGGATCAAGGTGATGCTGGCCTCATAAAATGAGTTTGGAAGTTTTCCTTCCATTTCTATTTTTTGGAACAGTTTCAGGAGAATAGGAATTAGTTCTTCTTTAAATGTTTGGTAGAATTCCCCCGGGAAGCCGTCTGGCCCTGGGCTTTTGTTTGTTTGGAGATTTTTAATGACTGTTTCAATCTCCTTACTGGTTATGGGTCTGTTCAGGCTTTCTATTTCTTCCTGGTTCAGTTGTGGTAGTTTATATGATTCTAGGAATGCATCCATTTCTTCCAGATTGTCAAATTTATTGGCGTAGAGTTGCTCATGGTATGTTCTTATAATAGTTTGTATTTCTTTGGTGTTAGTTGTGATCTCTCCTCTTTGATTCATGATTTTATTTATTTGTTTCCTTTCTCTTTTCTTTTTGATAAGTCGGGCCCGGGGTTTATCAATTTTATTAATTCTTTCAAAGAACCAGCTCCTAGTTTCGTTGATTTGTTCTATTGTTTTTTTGGTTTCTATTTCATTGATTTCTGCTCTGATCTTTATGATTTCTCTTCTCCTGCTGGGCTTAGGGTTTCTTTCTTGTTCTTTCTCCAGCTCCTTTAGGTGTAGTGTTAGGTTGTGTACCTGAGACCTTTCTTGTTTCTTGAGAAAGGCTTGTACCGCTATATATTTTCCTCTCAGGAAGAATTTAACTTTCTTATTTGCAAATGTACTAAATAAGAGTTCCTTCATACTAGAAAAACTTTGAAAATTTGTCATGCCTGTTGGTATAAGATATTTAGCACAGAATAAATGCTAGAAGTATTAGGTCTCTGTAACATTACTATGGAGAACTAGCAAGTTAGCCCACCACTGACTCTTGGATGCTAGCAGAAGACACAAAATGCTGGATTCTCAAATAAAGGCCTTTCTTAATCTCAGCGTTAGCAGCCCTGGGAGCACAGTATGGATTCCCGGTGCTACTACCAAACATGGTGGGTTTTATTATAGAAGAACTCAAATCTTCGGGGATGCTAAAGTTAGTCTGCCTGAGTTTTGCTCCAGAGGGAAACATTATCTTTATTATACCAGACAGTAAATAAACCTGACCTTTGCTCTAGAAGAAAAAACTAGCTCTATCTTGCAAGGCTGTTCACTATTTAAAAAAAAAAAAAAATTGAAAACATAGATCAGAACACAGCAGTCCAAGTGTGTCTAAAATATGTACATAATTTTTCTTCCAAGAATTATTATTTGGTATATGAAAGAAATGTTCACAGTAGAAGAGGATATATAACAGGATGCGGAGCAGTAATTTATGAAGGAGGTGATGGATAAAGCTAGAAATAAGGTTTAGGTAAAAATCTGATGAATGAGTAAGTATTTTCAAAGGAAGCAAAGAATGTGTACAGTTGGTGAGGTTAGAAGAGCTCGGTCAGGAAGGTCAGAGCAAAAAAACTCAGCTCATGTGGGCCCCGAAGGTAAAGGTGTATAGTTAACTCGGGAAATAGGGAAGGAAAAATAAAATTGAAAAAAAAAAAAAAAGAAAGAAAAAGAAAAAAAAACAGTTGCCTGATGCAGAATAAACTAGGCAGAAAGTGGAGGAGGGGTGTAGATGGAGATGAGATGACTGTTCACTACGATTTCAAATTTCATGATAAAAAAATGAATAGTGCTTCTATATAAATATCAGGAGCAACTTGTCAATTTCTGGGGGAAAAAATCCTGCTACGATTTTTATAGAGGTTTAATGAATCAATAGATCATTTTAGAAAGAACTGCCATCTTAACCACACTGAGTTCTGATTCATGAACATGGAATAAGTCTCCATTTATTTAGATCTTCATTAGTTTCTCTCATAAGTTCTGTAGTTTTCAGTTTACAAGTCTTAAATTTCTTTAAAAAATGTATTCCTAGATATGTTTCTATGCTATCAGAAGTGGAATTTTTCCTTAAGTTTATTATCAGTCTATTATTGGTATATAGAAGTATGACTAATTTTTGTATATTGATCTGGTCTCCTGTAACCTTGCTGATTTTACTTATCCTGTGAAAAACACAATGAGCAGAACTGTGTATTCTCTATGTTTGTCTAATAAGTAAGAAAAAAAAAACATGTTTGTATATGTATAATTGCTTAGTTTTTGCCAAATCTTTCAAAGAAATAAATAAAGGTGATTAACTTAAAGGGGGGGGGGGGAGTGAGACATGGATTGGATGGACCAGAGATGGAAGCAAGATGAATTTATCTTTTTAAGTAGTTTTAACCTTTAAACCATATAAATGTTTTACATTCCCAAAATAGAGTTCAATCAAAAAGAAAAATGATTAAAAGAAACAGATCATTGAAGTAAAAAAAAACAAACTGAAGCTAATGAATATCACATTGGCAATGTAGTATACACATAATTATTTCAAATGATATTTGAACATAGTTGTCTATGTATCTTTAATATTATATATTCTAAAAGCCAGAAGTCTTATAGATTAGTCAGTAGTTTTACTGTTAATACTAACACTTGTTTTGGTTATTTGAAATTATTTTAGTATATAACAGTATAAATATTACTATGATCTAAATATTTGGGTCACCCCAAAATTCATATGTTGAGTCCTAATACCAAAGATGATGGTATCAGAAAGTAGAAGGCCTTTGGGAGGTGATTAGGTCACAAAGTTGGAGCCATCATAAATGGAATTTGTGTCCTTATTAGGAGACCTTCCTGAGTTCCTTAGTCCCTTCCACCAAGTGAGAACACAGTGAAAAGCTGCTGACAATGAACCAGGAAACAAGTGTTCACCCTGCTATGCTGAGATCTTGATCTTGAACTTCTAGCCTTCAGAACTTTAAGAAATGTTTCTGTTGCTTATAAGCTAGTTTGTCTGGTATTGGTTATCAACAGACTACAGAAAAATAAAGAAGTATATGAATGTTATTAGAAATGTGATTTTCAGTACAAGAAAAAATACATAAAAATAGAAGTTTATGAAATTTCTAATAATGTTAAATTAAAATTAGAAATATCATTTTGAACTCCAAGTTAAGTGAATTTTCTATCTTGATACACTACTTCTAGATCATTTGTAATCTTCATGTGTTTATTAGGCAAATACACGTGTATTATTTCCATTATTCTTCCTAGGATTGTGGTAGGTTAGATACTATTATTATTATCCTTCAGAAATTATAAAGCTGAAAATCAGAAAAGTTTACACGCTTTCCCAGGAGTCACCCAATGATAAGTAACAAAGCCATGATCAAACCAATTTCTGATTCCCAAATCTATGTAGTTGCTATACAACATGTCTTATCATGCTTTGATCTCTGACAAACCGCCACTATAGCAGTCTGCTTCAACCCGAGGGAGGAACTAAATTAGGGATGTTTGGCTGTCAGGAGCATTCACTTCTGAGAAACAGAGCTGACTTCAAAATAAGCTCTGTAGTGGCACAAGTAGAAGAGACTGGTAGCCATAAGTTAGCCATGAGCAAATACATTGTTCTTAGATGAAAGTGCCAATGGTTACCAACCTGAATATTGTCTGGAGGACCATGTTGAGCATGCTTCTAAGGGTTCAGTCAGGATTGATGAGCGGCATTTGTCATGGACACTCAGGAACGGCAGGAATGCACACATCCCACATTTGCCCTTACCCACCAAGACACTACCTTTTTTCTGCATACTGTCTTCTAAAACTCTTAATACCTTCCGACATTCAGCAGTCTTGCTGACTCATTTGGACATATAGAGAAGCCCATGTCCTCACACATCTTTTTTTTTTTTTAAGTTTATTTATTTATTTGACAGAGAGAGAGGGGAAAGAAGACTCCCCTTTAAACCAAGAGCCCGAAGTGGGCCTCGATTCCAGGACCCCAAGATCATGACCCCAGCCAAAGGCAGAGACCCAACTCACTGAGCCACCTAGGTGTCCCCTCACACGTCCTTTTTAACCATGCCTTTCTCCCCTTTAGGAAAGAAAAATATATACTCTGTTTTTCCAAACAGGAATTTCTTAGGAAACCACCAAGTGTAAAAAGAGACATAAATGTAGAATTGTATAAAATTTCTGGACATAAGGGAAACTATTTTGAAGTTCCAGTTTCAATTCTAACTTCAATTCCAATGGACTCTTGAACTGGGCTGGAAGCAGTCATTGTTTAAAAGCAGTTGCTCTTAAGATTCAACAGAACAAATGGCATTCGGACCATAAAACTGTTGGTATGAACTTTATGAAGACAGAGTAATTAACAAATGCATACCAAGAATGTTTGCTAGCGTCAATAAAACAGTGAATCCACGAACCATCAAAAGTTCCACTAATTATATCAGTAAGTGTGGGGTTTTTTTTTTTTTCCCCTCTTCTCTTTATCTAAGTCATATATCCTTCCTCTTCTTTCTCATAAAAACCTCCTGCTTTCCCCATACAAGCAGGATAGTTTTCTGGTTGCTCCTAGAATCTGCATTTCCCAAATTGCAGTTCTGAGACCCCAAATAAAAGGCGTTTCTGTCTGGTTCAGTCTCACCTCTTTTTCTCATTGACGTAAGAAAATCATAGGTACAGTTAGCATGACATGTTCAAAAGCAATTTGGGAACTGCATAGATCAGGCCAGTCTACTGCTTAGGATACTCAGGGAAGCACAAGTTTATGTCTTTTATTTTTCTTTTTGAATAATTATATTTATTATTTATCTATATCGGCTCTTTATTTATTTATTTGTATTATTATATTCAATTAGCGAGCCATCATTAGTTGTTTTTTTGTGTGGTTTTTGTTTTTGTTTTAATTCACTTTTGAGAGAGAGAGAGAGCTCAAGTGGAAGGGCAGAGGAAGAAGCAGACCCCCGGCTGAGCAGGAATCCCAATATGGGACTCAGATCCCAGGACCCTGGAATCATGACCTGAGCTGAAAGCAGATGCTTAACCAACTGAGACACCGAAGTAATCCAGTACATCATTAGTTTTTAATGTATTGTTCAACGATTCATTAGTTGTGTATAAGAGTCTCATCACCACACATGCCCTCCTTAAAACCCATCAGCTGGTTTCCCCATCCCCCCACATCTGTTATGGTATTATTTGAAAATGAAATATTTTAAGAGAATGCTGTAATATTGCATTCATGCAGTGTGCACTTCAATGTTTATTTTTTATATAATAAGATACATGATTTTATCCAAAAAGGAAGTGCCACATTTCCCTTTGCAGGTAAGGTTACAGGATAATATTTACAGTCTATAGTGTCATCTCTAAATATGCCCTGTCAATAACAACCAAAAACATACACTATCTATACTAGGTATACCTAATCTATACTATACTGATCCCCACTAATGCCTAAAGAATGTGCTTTACGTAAACCTGCTTGGCATCCCATTGATGATTTAGACACCCAAATGCTATTGTCAGTGTCCATAGAACATGTAGTATTATATTGTTTTGATTCAAAATTATTCCATACTTTGTATATAATAATAAAGTAACATATTAATTTGAACTTGTTTTTAAAACATTTTGCACTTTTTTCTGTAAAAAGTATCATAATAACATCTAGCATCTTCTTAGTAAAAGGACAGATATGGGTAATGAACACATAGCTCAGAGATTATTTGAATTGATTTTTTGTTTTTTCCAACACTGTAGCAGATATAATTAGTATGTAACAACCTGGAAATAAGAGATAAGGGATGGGCAAAATGGGTGAAAGGATCAAAAAGAATAAACTTTCAGTTATAAAAGTCTTAAGGATGTAATGACAGCATGTTGACTATAGTTAATAATACTATTTTGTATATTCGAAAGTTGCTCAGAGTAGACCTTAAAAGGTTTCACCACAAGAAAAACAAATTTGTAAGTATGTGTGGTAATGGATGTTAACTAGACTCAATGATCATTTTGTAATTAATATCCATATATGTAATCATAATACTATATACCTGAAACTAATACATTATCTTGGTGGGGAGCCTGCTTCTCCCTCTCTCTCTCTGCCTGCCTCTCTGCCTACTTGTAATCTCTGACTGTCAAATAAATAAATAAATAAATAAATATCCTGATAATAATCCTAAATTATCTGTCAATAATATCCCAAAAAATGAAAATAAATTATGAATCACTGTTTTAAAAGGTTAAAATACACACAGATGAACTGCTGACAAATAAATCTCAAATAAACTACTAGTTCTGGTACATAAGAAGAATGTATCTTTAAGTCATTGGTCATTCCTACCTTTCCAATGAGGCTATCCTGATCACCTGATCATGATTAGTGAGGTTGAACATCACCCTGTTTAATACTGCAATGTGCACTTATTCATACAGTCTCCATATATGAAATGACATTCTTTTAAATTTTGGAATATTTCAAGACCAAAATATTAATGATGTCAAGTACCATCTTGTTCTTCAGATCAGTGTTCCCAAAGGGTGGTCCCCGATCAGCAGCACCAGCAACATCTAGGAGCTTGTTGGAAATGCAAATTCTCAAGCCCCTGCTCAGACCATCTCAATCAGAAACTTTAGGGGTGGGGTCCAGCAAACTGTGTTTCAGCTTATTCTGGTACATGATCTACTGATGGTGAAATTCACTGATCAACAGTATATTTAGCACCTTAAAAATGTCCCAGAGGGGGAAACTTTCGTAAAATTTGATAAAGACCAAAATTTTAAAAAAATGGTACAGACTGAAACACTTTATACATAAAACTGAACTAAAAAGTTTTTGAGGAAGTGGTGATGCAACATGGAGGCTTAAGTGGGTAGGAGAAGAATAAATGAAACAAGATGGGATTGGGAGGGAGACAAACCATAAGTGACTCTTAATCTCACAAAACAAACTGAGGGTTGCTGGGGGGAGGGGGTTTGGGAGAAGAGGGTGGGATTATGGACATTGGGGAGGGTATGTGCTTTGGTGAGTGCTGTGAAGTGTGTAAACCTGGTGATTCACAGACCTGTACCCCTGGGGATAAAAATATATGTTTATAAAAAATAAAAATTAAAAAAAAAAAAGTCACTATTCTATTTCAAACTAATGTTATAGATAATGAGTTTACCTACCTCAACAAAGCCTCATAGAATCTCTAGTCTTTGATCTTTTTTTTTTCCTAAAAATATTCAACTTAAAAAGAAAATAAAACTGCACAAAATTACTGCATATGATTTGGTGAGTTAGAGAATGGGTATATGCTTGTGTTATCTCACCTCAACCCAGATAATAGCCATACCTATTACTTCCAAGTTTCCTGTGACCTTTTTTTTTTATGATAAGAACATTGAACATGAGATCTATACTCTTAACATGTGTTTAAGTATACAATTCCTTATTGTTTACTATGACCACTATGCTGTATAGCAAATCTCTTTGAAACATACTCATTTTGTGTAATTGTAGCTTTCTACCCCTTGAACAACTCCCCATTCCTCCTCTCTCTGTACCTGGCAAACACCATTCTATTGTCTACTTCTGTATCTTTGATTATTTTAGATACCTCATATAAGAGGAATGATGTAGTATTTGTTCTTCTGTAACTGGCTTATTTCTCTTAGACTAAGGTTTTCTGCTTCCATACATCTTATTGCAAAGGATAGGATTTCCTTTCTTTTTTTAAAGCTGAATAATATTCCACCATATGTATATAGCACATTTTCTTTATTCATCTATCGATGAACATTTTGGTTCTTCTTTAAACTTGCCTAATGCAAATAACACTGCAATAAACATGAGAGTTCAGAAATCTCTTTAAGATCCTGATTAACGGGGTGCCTAGGTGGCTCAGTGGGTTAAAGCCTCTTGCCTTTGGCTCAGGTCATGATCACAGCGTCCTGGAATCAAGCCCTGCGTGGGACTCTCTGCTTGGTGGGGAGCCTGCTTCTCCCTCTCTCTCTCTGCCTGCCTCTCTGCCTACTTGTAATCTCTGACTGTCAAATAAATAAATAAATAAATAAATAAATAAATAAATAAATATCCTGATTGAAATTCTTCTAGACGCATAACCAGAAGTGGAACTGCTAGATCATATGATAGTTCTATTTTTAATATTTTGAAGAACCGCCCAACTGTACTATACCATTTAACATTCCCACCAACAGTGCACAAAAGTTTTAATTTCTCATATCCTCACCCACACATTTGTTTTTGTTTTTGTTTTTAAAAAACATTCAAAAAGTGTGAACTGATATCTCATTCTGGTTTTGATTTTATTTACCTAATGATTAGTGATGTTGAACATCTTTTGATAAACCTGTTGGCCATTTGTGTGTGTTTTTTGGAAAAATACCTATTCAAGTCTTTTGTCCATTTTTTAATCTGTGGGGTTTTTTTGCTCTTGGGTTTTAGAGTCCCTTGTACATAATCAGAAATCAAGAATAAAGTCACAATCCTTCATTCAAAACTTAAAAGTATATTAAACAAACATATAGCTCTAACAATTTGTAAATGAAACCTGAAAATATTTGCCACCCAAATTTACCATGGTTTGAGAAAATTAGTAAGGAAAAGAGTAATGTTTTGTTTCTCATATTTTATTAAGTTTTTTATTAAGTTCAATTAGCCGACATTATTAGTTTCTGATGTAGTGTTCAGTGATTCCTTAGCTGCATATAATACCCAGTGCATTGGATCACGTGCCCTTCTTACTGCCCGTCACCCAGTTATCCCATCTCCATCCCACCTGCCTTCTGCAACCCTCAATGTGTTTCCCACATGAGGTCCAGAGTCTCTCATGGTTTGTCTCCCTCTCTGATTCTCATATTTTTACAGAGCAGAGAATATTTATGCTATACTTCAAAGAGGAAAAATTTTGAGAGGAGCATTTTTGTCCAGGGAAACTCTTTATTTACTCATCTGCAAAGGAGAGGGAGTGAATACCCAACTGATGAACTGTGAAGTGAATTCAACCATATGTGACTCAAATATCCCTCCTTTCAAGGCTAACTCACTCCTAAGATGGACATCGCTTGTTCTCCTCCTGCTTCCCTTCATTTAGACACAAGAGTCAAGGCCCCAAACTTGAATAAAACTTCTCTGTAATTCAGTCTACTTTTCAAACTTCAGCTCTCCCTGAGATGGGTTATTCCAGAGTCTGGATGCAAAAGAAGGAGTTCAAGAAGTCTATTTTCCAATCAAAGAACATCAACATTAATTCCATTAGTGGGATGCAATTGTCCATACTCATTTGCTTCCAAACTCATAAGGCATTTAAGGGTTGTGGATAATTTTCACTTTTAAAGACCAAAATTATGGAAGTAGAAAATCTGTTTTGTAGCTATCTATAAAGATCAATACCCCATCTTAAACAAAAGCCAATAAAAATGTTAAGCAAAATATTGGTTAGAAAAAGTGACATTGAAAATCAGACTTTTCCTAAATTTCACATATAACTGTAGATATGACTACCAGGTATACCTAAATTTTCCTTATAGATGAATAAAGTCACAAAAATGACTTGGGAATTTCTTAGCCAAATTATGAGACATAAATGTAAAGAAAGGAAATTCCCATATACTGTTGCTGAAAGTTTGGGTTGGCACAACAATTTTATAGAGCTATTTAGCAAGAACTAGCAAAAGTAATAGTGTGGATTTACTTTGATCCAGCCACTGGAAGTCTCCCTCTATATATAGATGATATAGATTGAGATTGATATAGATACAGATATCTATGTATAGAAAGATATCAGATACATTATATATATATATATATATATATATATATATATATATATATCAGATAAATTCTTGCACATGTGCAAATGAGAAAAACTCAAATCCCCATTACAGAATTTTTAAAAAAGAAATTAGAAACAATTTAATTGTCCATTGTTTAGAAGGGTTTATGCACATTTTGAATATTCATATATCATACTATAAGTAACAATTTTGGTAAATAAATTAGAGGTGTTTATAATAATAAGGCTAAATGTCTAAAGTATAACATTGTGTGAAAAAGCAAGTTTCCAAAAATTATGCAATATTTTGCCATCTATATACAATTTGAAAATACATAAAAAAGCCTATATTGTTCCTGATCACATACTAGTATATCATGGGAAGATGTCACTCCAAATCCCTATAAAATTCTTAATATGAGTTGCTTCTGAAACAGAACACAGTGAGATTTAATAAAGTAAGGAAGAGTCAGGGTAGGGCACTCTTTGGAACCCTGATAGCTCTGATAGCTAAAAGAAGGTAGCTATCTCTAATATATATTTGCTTAAAATAGCATAAAGCTGTGTGGTAAAATGTAAAAATTTAGTGGAAATAGAGTATAAGATACATGTTCTATATTTTCTCTATTTTTTTAGTAAGTTGAAGTATACCTAATTTTTTAAAAATTATTATACTGAGATATCATGTAGTTACTTGACTAGTTACAAGGGAACTTTTTCTGCCATAAATAAGAAACAGAAGAATCAGAAGAAACAGAAAATTATCTTAACTTAAAAAAAAAAGCTCAAAGCACCTGATTATAACATAATTTTAGGTGATATTAAAGCAATTTATTTGTTTCAACCCAATTTCAGTTGTGAGAAAGAAAAACTTCTCTACCTGTATTAAAAGAAAATATGACACTGTGAATCCATTAATTACAAAATTCACAAGAAAGGCTGGAGAAACAGACTCTAAGCTTGAATCTGAAATGACCCGCAGACATTTTTCTGCCATAATCATGAAGGTAGGGTGTTAAATTAGTCAGGGTCCTCCAGAGAAACAGAACCAGCAGAGCAGTGAATTAGAGATACAAGTGAACTAGCAAAGAAATGAACATTATCTAGAGATAGAGACCACCATAGAGGGAAGATTCGAACTATCCTTTTGAGGTCACTCTTTGGAGTGGAACAGAAACGTCAACTATTCTCAGATCTGAAGCTGTGGATTTCTGACCTACAAGTTGTACCTTCTTCCCTTGGGTTCTCCAGCTTGCTGAATTCAGATCTAGGATTTGGTTCACAGGAGTATGGAGGCTGAGAAGTCCCTAATGCCGGGATGGAAGAAATTCCCTGCATTTCTATTTCCATTTTTTGTTCAATGCTTTCTTTGCCCTCAGCCTACATCTCTAGTGGCTGGTACCTTTACCTAATGAAGCACCTAGCTCAGAATTTTTTAAAAAGCTAATTTCAACTTGATAAAAGCAGTGTAATTTATTTTTTAATTTTTTTTAAAGATTTTATTTACTTATGAGAAAGAGAGAGACAGAGCATGAGTGGGCTGAAGGGCAGAGAGCAAACTTCCCAACTGAGCAGGGAGCCCTGTGTGGGGCTCAATCACGGGACTAGATCTGGGATTCTTGAATCATGACCTGAGCCAAAAGCAAATGCTTAACCAACTGAGCCACCCACCCAGACATACTATGCAATGGAATTTATTAATGTTATTACATATTGATCCTTGAGTACACATTTTTTTATTATTTTGTGTGATGAAATGGGAAAATCATATAAAACACTTCTGCTAAACACTGAAATATGATTATCTAAAAATGCCTCAAGTGAGTGAATTATAAGCTGAAATAGCTGTTTCCTTCACAGATTGCTATTTTTACTTGAAATAACAATTGACAAATAATCATTATTCAATCTCAATTATTTGGAAGTTATCTTCTTTTTAAAATGAACAAAGCCCATCACTTCAAGGACAGCAACTGACAGTAATTTTTATTAAGGATAAAAACTGAACTTTCAAGTGAATATTAACAGGCTGGAACTAAAAAATCCACACTGTGCTTTTCTGATGAGATTAGTTATTAAATTAAAGAATATAGTTTTTTTTTAAATTATGGAAATGTCTCAAATGTGAAAGTTTTGCACACTTAGTGAATTAATATTTTCCAAATTGGTAAAGTATTCATCCAAAACACAGAATATGCCAATAAATTTTATTGTAATGAGCACAAAATGGTTATTGATATGCTTTCAGTGGTTTTATTGAATGCAACTAACACTTGAAAAACTACCACTTGTGGAATTTTGAAATAATTCTTGAGAAGCATATCTATAGTTATCCAAAAATATTAAGATACTCCTCCCTTTTAAATTACATCTCTCTGTGAAACTGGATTTTGTTTATATATTTTAATCAATAAATCATATGACAATAGATTAAACTCAAAAGCAAATACTAGAATCCACCCAATCTCTTTTATTAAGCAAAATATTAAAAATACCACTTTTTGCATGATTTTTTTCCTTTGGAAATGTAATTGTTCTTCATTAAATATGTTAACATGTAATTTTTTTTAAAGATTTTATTCATTTATTTGACAGAGAGAGAGAGACACAGTGGGAGAGGCAACACAAGCAGAGGGAGTGGGAGAGGGAGAAGCAGGCTTCCTGCCAAACAGAGGGCCCTATGCAAGGCTCAATCCCGAGACCTGAGCTGAAAGCAGATGCTTAACGACTGAGCCACCCAGTTGTCCCAACATGTATTGGGTTTTTAATTATTATTTTAAATAATAAAATTATTATTTTAAATATATTAGTTCAAAATTTAGTTCCTTAGTTTTAATTTTAATACAGTAAATATCACCATATAGCTCTGTATTCTAGAGTACATTAATTTTATAAAGTTATCCTTTTTTTGTGGGGCATTATATTGTTTGCAAAACAGGTTTTTATTTTCATAAAAACAAATGTATATTTTGTGCTTTTTGTAATATATTAAATGACCATTCTTACCTCAAGATTGTCAATGCATAATAGTTTTATTATATATATATATATATATATATATAGTATGTATATATAGCATATGTACACACACACACACACACATACCCTAATTTTTGTTTCAAATTTTTATTTAAATTCCAGTTAGTTAGATATAGTGTAACAATGGTTTCAGGAGCAGAATTCAGTGATCCATCACTCACATACAACACCTAGTTCTCAACATAACAAGTGCCCTCCTTAATACCCATCACCCATTTAACCCCTCCATCACTAACCTCCCCTCCACCAACCCTCAGTTTGTTCTCTATTGTTAAGAGTCTCTTGTGGTTTGCTTCCCTCTCTCTTTCACCCCTCTTTCCCTATGTTCCTCTGTTTGGTTTCTTAAATTCCACATATGAATGAAATCATATGGTATTTGTCCTTCTCTTACTGACTTATTTCACTTAGCACAATACACTCTAGTTCCCTCCATGTCATTACAAATGGCAAGATTTCATTCTCTTTGATGGCTGAGCAATATTCCATCATATCTTCTTTATCCAAATGTCAATGGACATTTAGGCTCTTTCCGTAATTTGGTTCTTACTGAATTAATAGTGCTGCTATAAACATTGGAATGCACATAGCCCTTTGAATCAGTATTTTTGTACCTATAAGGTTTTTCAAGATAATCTAATGTAATCTAATGTATCATTTGGGATTTAGGAATCTATCATTTAGGATTTAATTTTGCTACAAATAATAAAGAACTGAAAAATAGTGGCTTAAGTAAGATAGAAGTTAAATTTCACACTCATGGAAAATGGAGATACAGGCAATTAAGGGTTAGTATAAAGACCCCACAATAGTTTAAGATTGGTTATAGTAGGAGCTTCTGGATGGTTTAGTTGGTTAAGTGACTGCCTTTAGCTCAGGTCATGAACTTGGAGTCCCAGTATGGGTTCCTGCAAAGGGCTCTCTGCTCAGCAGGGAGTCTGCTTCTCCCTCTGACCCTCTCCGATTTTGTGCTCTCTCTTTCTCTCTCAAATAAACAAACATAATCTTTAAAAAAAGGGGGGGGGCGGAGTTGGCCATAGCAGGCCAAGCTAATGGTATATAAGTCATCATCATTATGATCCAATATGGAATTTTACTTATTATATTCCTATTTTAAACATCAGCTTCAAGAAATGGGGAGAGAAACACCAAGCATACACACACAGCTATCTCTGACGGAAGTCAACTACAAGCTACCACAGGTTGCTTCTAGTTACATCTCATTAACAATATCTAGTCACATGACCAGCCATAGGTAACTGCACAGAAGCTGGAGAATGTGGAGTTCACTCTGGAGAGCCTCATGTACAACCCAAATATTCAGGAAGTTAGCAATGGTATGAAAGAGAAGGGTTCAACTTGCAAGTTGAAGTCCTTGTCCTCCTAATTTGTTATATGACCTTTCTCACATTACTTAAACTTCCTGAACCCCACTTTCTTTATGTGCACAGCAAGGCTAATACTAATATCTACCTACCTCACGGTATTATTAGGATGATAACCCTTGTAGGGGGCTTTTAAAAAATGTACAGCACGTTTTACTCAATGTTCAAGTGTTGTTATACTTGAATATATGCAAGTTTTGTTCTAATGACATGAAAATAACCTGCTTTAAGAGTTTTAAATAGGATGATGCTCAGAGATACTGCAGGATAATTTTGATGACTATAATCCCTGATATTTCTTATATTTCTTGTACTTTTCCTTATTAAAAATCTGTTAAAACACATCGTCATGCATTTAGGAAAGCAGAAAGAGGAAAATCTCCAGTTATGATTTGTCATAGAAGAGATTTTGAGGAATAAACATATCTAGTATAGAGTTTTTGCTATGGACTGTGAGATATTAAAAAAAAACTTTCATGAATTTTTATGGAGTATTCAATATAGCTTATATTTGTCATTTAAAATAAAACAAACCCCCTTCAAAAACATTCTAATATGATAGGAGGAATAGGCATAGATCTGGAGTCCTACCTTTTTTAACTCTTGACCCATAACCTATGTTTATGCTAAGAGAAGAAGGATGAGGTGTTCAGAGAGAGATACCAGAGTATCACAGAGTGACAAAAACAGACAACAAATGAGTTTTTATACACAGACTAGCAGGCATATAGAACTAGAAGGTTGAACAGAACAAGCTGAATAATCTACTTTTGTTAAATTTCAGTCAAGGATCAACCTTTTGAGTCAGATAAGCAACATAAGCCCCATGAAGAACACTTTTTTCCTGCTTTATAGAGGTATGATTGATAAAACTGTACATATTCATGATGTACAGTGTGATGACTTGTTATTTCTATACACATTGTGAAATGATTACCACAATCAAGTAACTAACACATCCATCACCTCACACAGTTATCTTTGTAGAGGAGAGTGGAGAGGACACAAAAGGTCTGTCCTCAGCAAATTTCAAGTATACGATACAGTATTATTAACTGAAGTTATCAAATCACCACGCTGTACAGTAGAACTCCAGAGCTCCTTCATGATAGAAATAAAAGTTTGTACCATTAGACCAACATCTCTCACTTTCCCCCACTCCTAGCCCTTAGCAACTACCATTCACTACCATTTTACTCTCTGCTTCTGGGAGAGTTTATATATATATATATATATATATATATATATATATATATATATATTTTTTTTTTTTTCACATTCCACAAGTAGGTATTGTTTTTCTGTGTCTGGTTTATTTCACTTAGTATAATGCCCCTTGGGTTCTTCATGTTATTTTAAATGGCAGGATTTCCTCTTTTTAATGCTGAATAATATTCCATCATGTGTGTGTATCACATTTTCTTTATCCATAAAAGAGAGGAAAAAATTCATTCCGGAAAATAAATATTATCAAAATCATATGAAGAGACAAATGTGTATAGTTTGTTTCCAAAGAAAACTGTGGAATACTTTGAAGTAATAAGGCACACAGATGGGTTTCCAAACTGTAGAAATCTAGTATGACAGCTTGGGAAGTTACACGTGTCAATTATAGACATCAGAATGCTATTAAAATGATATGAACCAGTAAGTTACATGATATAAGTCATGTTTTTAGTGTATCATTCTAAGAGAATATGATGCAGGAAATGAAGGATAAAAGGGAAAAAAGCTGGGAAGACAAAAATTAACAAAGGGCAATGTGGAAGTGATCAGAAGTTAAAGGAATATAAATTTCATAATAACTGTTATTGTCACAAAATGTTGGAGACTCGATCCCTTAGGAGTAATAACAGGTTTCCCTGTCATCTCAATGCTCTAACAATGTAATGGTGGGAATATACTGATAGTTTTTCAACCACTTTTTTGAGGGATAGTATCTTCTATTTCTTTTTATTCTTTCACACAGATTGTCAGGCTATTCCTCTAGACCAATAAATCTAGAATGGATCAGAAGTCTGTGTTAAATCCTCAGGTAATGTCTTTTTACTCTAGCCATGTTTGAAATTTTCCAGATCAGATCATCCTGAAGTTTTTCCCAACATTCAAGTCTAATTTTAGTTAAAATATTACAGCAGTCTAAAAATTCATCATTGGGGGTGTCTGGGTGCCTCAGTACATTAAGCATCTGCCTTCAGCTCAGGTCATCATCTCATAATCCTGGAATCAAGTCCCATGAGCTCTCTGCTCAGTGGGGAGTCTGCTTCTCCTTTTCACTCTCCATGTTCTATCTCTCTCTCAAATAAAAAATAAAATCTTTTAAAAAATTAAAAAATAAAATTCATCAATGGAAAAATAGAAGCTTTTTCAATTTGTTTTTAAAATTAATTTACTGCATCCTAAAGCATAAATCATCAGTGTCAAAATACCAAAATGTAGATCTTTGTAACTGAGCTCATGGATGTATAAATCAAGGATTAATCATGAGTTTAGTTGAACCATCATAACATAAAATCTATTTGCATATATGTTCTAGGGGCACACCAGATCCCTTCTCTGCCAAACAGTCTCTATTCCATTTGTAAGAAATTACACTACTTATATTTAAAGAACACATTTTACTTTCAGATTTAGCTTCTTCTAAGAGAGCCAGTATTATTTATTTATTTTTCAATTCAGTCTTTTCTATCTATTTATTGATAAAAATACACCTAAATATGTAACAATTTGCATGGCAGTTTAAACTTGTCAGTCTGTAATTAAATTATAATTAAAGATGGACTTCAGTAACTCTAGGAAGTATTTTTGTGTAATCAGCCTTGTTCATTTTGTATGTCCTTAGGTCCAGCTGGAGCCATTTATGATTTGTTTTTGTATAGAATCAGTTCAACAAACCAAAGACACTGTTCATAGATTCGAACAATACAATATTCAACAATAGGAAGATAGGTTAAACTATATAAATGAAGGACAAGATCACTTTTGAAACTAAAACTTGAAAAATTTGAAATGAGAATATCACTCACCATCTGTGTAATATGAATAAACATCCTTCATTCATCGTAATGACTTTGACCAACTAATATTTATAAATGAGAGCCCAGGGTTTCAGGTGGTGAATTGCAGTTTAACAACAGACCACAAGAGCAACTGAAATAGAGAACGTTATTTCTCACAAGTCCTGGAGGGAGTACAAGGCAAGCCTAAAAAAGCCACCCTCTGTGCCAGCATGTGCCTCATGTGCCACCAGGGGCACATGCCTGAATTAGTGTCTATGGGTGAGTGGTTTGAGGTTTCAAGCCTAAAACTGGATTCACACCAAAAAGAGCAGTGTTTTTGGTCAGCATCACAAGGGTCTTATCCAACATGTGAACATGGTGAATGTCCTGGGATATGAGACTATTGATTACAAGGTTATGAGGGAAGTCATTCCAGGAACTTAACCTTGCTTCTGACTCTCAGTTATTATATAGGGTATGTACTTGCTGAAAAGGCTAGTTCAGTTTAAGTCTCCCCCAGGCTGCTTAGCCAAATAAAATAGATTCTGATAATAAAATAGATTCTGATGTAGCTATGCCTTGTAGTATCTTAGCTACAAACTCTTGACATTCACTAATTATAGTTATAAGACCTTGATTTTGAGAGAGCTGAGCAATAATTCATGAGATCATTTAAACATTTTGTTCAGGCAGTATTATGAACATTGGCATTCTGTGAGACAGCCTGTCTGACAGGACCCCTCCCAATAAGAATGCTGAGTTTGTTATCTTAGCATCAACAGGAAGAATATAATAATATTCTTATTATAATGATGTCACCTATCATTTGCAAATGACTTTACAAAGGACCTTCCAATGCATTATCTCCCATAACGAACAAAAATGAAGAAACATTTTCAGGGCTGACTGAAATTTTAGTTAATTATATTAGTTAATATACAATATAAATTATAAAGCCAAGGCAAAACGTGGAAATCAGAATTTCAACATGTAACAGAGTACAACGAGGTGATGAAATCTCTGATAAGTATATGAGTCTGCCTTTTTTGTAGAAGTCCTACATATACGTGAGTGTATTATTGAGTTACCTCTGAATATGAAATCTGATATTGGTAGTAGCAAATACTATAAACAAAGTTCTTTATACAGATTAAATACTATAACTAATAGAAAATATGAACTTCTAATTTTTTATTAATATCAACCAAATTAATTTTACTTCTTTAAAGGTCAGCAATGTCAAAGATTACTGACATTAAATTACATTCTATAATAAAGTTTTCAACATTCTTTTGATTCATTTCACCAACAAAGATGTATCTTCCATGTTCTAATCTTAGTTTGAACAAAACACTTAAGTAGACTATAAATGATGCCAAGCAAAGGAAAAGTGGTCAAAATAAGTTCTTAAGTGTTTAATTACCATGTTGGATTACTAACTCAAGAAGACACCAAATAACATATTGAATTTAATTATACAAAGAACTCATTAAAGAATCACTTCTGTAACCTGCTTGCTGAAGCTTATCCTAATTTTATATCTGTACTCATTGTTGATTCAGGAATAAGTCCTAAATAGCTTCAGATAGTAACTATCGCAATATTGTTATCAACCATCTAATCCACTATATTGCTAAATAATGTATTGATCAAAAAGCCCATGTATAGAATTTATCATTATGATTTAATATCTATAAATAACTTCTAATTTCCCATAAAGAGCTGTTTTTAAAGGAACATATTTTTTTTTCAATTCTTTTTTTACTTTTATTTTTTTATATTTTTTTTATTAATTTTTTATTTTTTATAAACATATATTTTTATCCCCAGGGGTACAGGTCTGTGAATCACCAGGTTTACACACTTCACAGCACTCATCAAAGCACATACCCTCCCCAATGTCCATAATCCCACCCCCTTCTCCCAAACCCCCTCCCCCCAGCAACCCTTTTTTTTGACTATTTTATTTATTTATTCATTGGAGACAGAGGCAGAAAGAGAGAGAGAGAGACCCATGAGCTGTGGGAGGGGCAGAGGGAGAGAGACAGGCAGGCTCTTTGCTGAATGGGGCTCAATCCTGGGGCTTTTCCCAGAACTTGGAAATCATGACCTGAGCCAAAGGCAGACGCTTAACCATTTGAGCCACCAAGGTGCCCCAAGGAGCATATTGTTTCATTAACCTACACTCCATATTAATTGGAAAGGAACCAGTTATAGGACTATTCATTATCAGTGGATACTTAAATGGAATTCACAGTATTTTGTGAATTTTGAGCACTATATTTTAAAATACTGTGCCAAATATTGAGAAATGCCTAGTCTCTTGGCATTTACATTCTAGAAAAATAATTCTTGAAACATTTTTATGTATGATTATTATGAAGTAATTATTGTTTAGTTAATTCTTTTTATTCTTTTGATGTGTTTTTTACTGTTTCACCTAGGTGACATGAAATAGACCCTCATTGGGTTAAAATGGATCTGTACTATACATGGTAGAAAACATTCCACAGTAGCTATTCTTATCTTTCTTTACAGGGTTCTCATTCTTAATTGTATGTGCCCCTTATTACATGTGTTTCTCTTATGAGATATAGGTTCTAAATTGTGTCCAGAAGTTTCTCTCCCTTCTAAGTCATGTTTAGTAGATGAAGAAAGAAGCTTTCTGGCTTCTCCCACTTTTCAGCATTTCCACTCCTCTGGACTTAGCCTTCTCGTTCTGTTCTCCATGTACAAGATTGTTTATTCTCATGTTTTTAAAAAGATCATTGTTATTTGAATAATTAGAAACATTAGCAGTTTTGGGGCGCCTGGGTGGCTCAGTCAGTTAAGCATCTCCCTTCGGCTCAGGTCATGATCCCAGAGTCCTGGGATCGAGCCCATGAATCAGGCTCCCTGCTCAGCGAGTAGCATGCTTCTGCCTCTCCCACTGCCCCTGCTTAAGCTCTCTCTCAGTCAAATGAATAGTCTTTTAAAAAAATTAAAAAGAAAAATAATAAAATAAAAAATAAATATTAGCAGTTTTAATAAATGATTTTTCATAAAGGAGGACAAAATTATCATTGGTTATTTTTGAAAATACTAATCAAGACTAGGAATAAAAAATTATTTTTTTATTTTTTAAAGACTTTTATTTATTTATTTGAGAGAGAGGGAGAGTGAGAGTGAGAGAGACCACAGAAGGAGAGTGAGAATAGAGCAGGGAACTTAATGAGGGGTTTGATTCCAGGACTCTGAGATCATGACCAGAGCCCAAGGCAGATGCTTAACTGACCAAGCCACCAAGGTGCCTCTGAAAAAAAAAAAAAATAAAACTAGGAATCCCATGTTATTCGCATTTCTATTTGAGAAATCCATTGCCATTGCAGAGCACAGAGAATGTGTTCAGTAAATGTTTGCTGAACGAATGAATAAAGTTTTATCAGAAGTTCCATTTGCTAAAAGTAAGAGTGGTGATTCTGTCTTTTCTAACTTCTCTTTGTTTATTTATTTTTCTTAGATGCTTCGTAGAGAAGAATCTATAGAAAGAAGATGGATATGGTCCAACTAAATCTGGAAAAATGTGCCTTTGTATTCCTAACAAATATGACATGTCATTTTAACTTTCTTCTTTCACAATTACGTATGATTGAATTATCTGCGGCAACCCCTTCTTTTTTTTTTTTTTAAAGATTTTATTTATTTATTTGACAGACAGAGATCACAAGTAGGCAGAGAGGCAGGCAAAGAGAGAGAGGAAGGGAAGCAGACTCCCTGCTGAGCAGAGAGCCCGATGCAGGGCTCCATCCCAGGACCCTGAGACCATGACCTGAGCCACAGGCAGAGGCTTTAACCCACTGAACCACCCAGGCGCCCCCTTCTTTATTTAGACACAGAAATACGCAGTACCACACTGGTAAGATTAACAAAGGTGGAATAAGAAGCAGAGAAAACATCAGTAAAAAGAAGACACAGCTTACCTTCACCCACATTTCAAGCACATTTTCCTCCTTTCCTATCAAAAGTACAATGCATAAGACAAAAGGAGAAATGAGAGATTTAGAACCACACCTCACTTTTCATCTCTGCTCTTCTCTCTCTTAATGGGAAAGCAACTTCTGAGGTACTTCAGAGCAAAGTTTTCATCCTGAGGTCTGCACCCCAAGAAGGAGAGCTTATGGTGTCAATAAGATTGGATAGGAAAATAATAATTTCATTTTTATTAACTTCTAAATGCAATTTACCATTTTTTTCAATTATGTATGAATATCAGTGTGTATTAACAGTAGGTCACCAAAGGGATCCTTGGAATAAAGTGGTTAGGAACCCCAATCTGGGGAGAACCCTATAGGAATCTAACTATTGGCTGAAAGCAAAGGTTTTATTTTGAAGGAGCTCTGGTCCTGGGCTGACAGCAGAATTCAGTATGACTTCTCATAAGTCATTTAATGTATCTGAAAGAGAAAATCTATAAAAAATATCCCCTTAGATTTGTCATAAATATTCCTTGAAAAGATGTGTGTGAAATTAATTTTTTATTATAAAACAGTATTTAAATATGTAGTATATGATCCATTTTATACTGGTGAATGGTCTTTACAAATTACATTAGTGATTTTATTTTTGAAATTAGTCCTTTCTAAGTAAATGTTACTCTCTTAGGTTATTTCTAGGTCAAAGTTTCATATATACTAACCCCCTGTTGAGTTATTATATATAATGATGCATGGAATATACTTTAACAATATCTTTTTTTCGTTCTTTTTAACAATATCTGTTCACTTAAGGCCTTAAAATCTAGTTTGTCTACATTTCCAAAGTGGGTATTTTTTTATACAACTGAAAAATAAACATATCAAGAAACATTTAGAGTGAATACTTTATCTGCCATGAAATCAACAAAACAAAATTTATGTATTTTATATTACTAATATTTAGACTTATCTAGATTTTATTACATTTGAGTGTACACAGAATTCTATTATCTTTGGATATTTAATTACTAAAAACTATATCAAAGTCAAATCAAATAAGAAAAATACTTTGAGTAGGCAGAGTTGCCAGCAGCAAATGTGTTATTTTGCAATTGGCATCAAGGAATGAGAGAGAAATGTAACATTGTTATAACTTAAAGAAATTTCCAGTGAATAATATTGATGAGGTTAAGCAAATTAAGTCTCACACAGTAGATCACAAAAGGATACTATGTATATATCAAAAGAATATATATACAAGAAGAAAAAAGTTATACATTAAAAAGAGATATTCAGAAGTGAGACATATTAATCTGGGATAAGGTTTTTTTAATATAAAAATATATACAATGAATTCTTGGAACAACTTTAAAATACACACACAAATGCACACACATTCTCATCTTTGAACATTTGTAATTGGATACCCACTGAGAAAATTCCCTTGACTTATAGAACAAACATATTTGAGAAACTGAAAAGAGAAAGAGATATTTTATACTACAAAATATATAAATATCAAAATGCATTAGAATTTTAGAATATAATTTAAAATGCCAAAACAATTCCTTAAAGTAGAGCCCTCGTTTTTTTGTTTTGTTTTGTTTTGTTTTGTTTTTTAATGAGTCAAACATTGTCTCTGCACTCCAGCTCACTTTTTTTTTTTAAGTTTTTATTTAAATTCTAATTAGTTAACATACAGTGCAACATTGGTTTCAGGAGTAGAATTTAGTGATCATTGCTAACACACAATACCCAAGACTCATCACAATTAGTACACTCCTCAATGCCCAGCACCCACTTAACTCATACTCACACACTTCTCCCCACCCCCAGCATCCTCGGTTTTATCTCTATTAGTTTAGAATATGTTATGGTTTGCCTCCCTCTCTTTTTTTTTCCCCTTTTCCTCTGTTCATCTGTTTTGAAGTCCACATACGAGTGAAATCATATATTATTTGTCTTTCTCTGGCTGAATTACTTTGCTTAGCATAACCCACTCTAGCTCCACTCACGGGATTGCAAGTGGAAAGATTACATTATTTTTGATTATTACATTATTTTTGATGACTCAGTAATATTCCACTATCTATATCTATATAGATAAATATTCTCTCTATATATTGACATATGTTATCTCTCTCTATATATAGATAGATGTACATATATATATATACATATATGTGCGCACACACACACACCACATCTTTTTCCATTCATCAGTCAATGGACGTTTGGGTTCTTTCCATAATTTGGCTATTATTGATATTATTTTGAATTTATTGTGGTGTAAGGAAATGGTCTATTTTCATTCTTCTCCACATTGCTGTCCAGTTTTCCCAACACCATTTGTTGAAGAGAGTGTCTTTTTTCCATTGGCTATTCTTTCCTGCTTTGTCGAAGATTAGTTGACCATAGAGTTGAGGGTCCATTTCTGGGTTTTCTGTTTTGTTCCATTGATCTGTGTGTCTGTTTTTGTTTTTATGTTCAATTATCCATCACTGATGGCTATATATAGTATACATCATTAGTTTTTGATATAGTGTTCAATGATTCATTGGTTGCATATAACACCCAGTGATGTGTGGTGATGAGCACTGTGTGTTTGTTTTTGTACCAGTACCATACTGTCTTGATCACTACAGCTTTGTAACATAACTTGAAGTCCAGAATCATGACGCTTCCAGCTTTGCTTTTATTTTTCAAGATTGCAGTGTCTATTTGGGGTCTTTTGTGATTCCATACAAATTTCAGGATTGTTTGTTCTAGCTCTGTGAAAAACACTGGTGGTATTTTGATAGGGATTGCTTTAAATATGTAGACTACTTTAGGTAGTATAGACATTTCAACAATACTTATTCTCCCAAACCTTGTGAAATGGCATTCTACCACTATTTAACAAATGAAGGCATTAAGACTTGTCAAATTTTAATACATTATTCCACTACTATAATTTCAAACCATGTAACACAGAAAAATATAACACTAATAAAACTTACCAGTGAAAAATAGATCTTTTATTTTGGCAGCACAGTGTATTTTTAATTTAATTTCAACTATGATATGTACTTTGGGATAATCTGGTTAAAACATTGAATGTTAGTTATCCTGAAAAATCAGAAGATGTAGCAAAGCTGGGCATATTTCCTCTCTGATAGAGCACCTGGCTTCCATTTGACTACAACATGTCTATAGTCAGAATCTGAACTGCTTCTCCTCTTGCATATTTCAGTTGCTGTTGGGACATCTGGATTTAACTAACACTTATATGTTCATTTAATAATAGACATAAAACATGCAAGTGTCCAGAGATGAAAAGATGGCATACAGAATCACACACTTCCCTCTTCTAGCCTCCTCAAAACAGTAACCAAGAAACATTTATTCATGGTATCTTTCTATTGTGTGAGGCCCTGTGCAGTGCAATGTGGGATACAGAATTTTACTTGAGTCACAATTACATCATCACATACTTCAAAATCTAATAGCAAAAGAGGCATAAACCTAAATCACCACGTAACAAAGTGGCAGTGAATAAAATTGAGAAATGTGCCAGTGGTGAACTTTTGGGCATTGAGTTGTGACTATTGGAATATGGTTTTCTTTTGAAGAAAAATAATTTTCCTATGCCAATTTTCTGAGAAGTAGTTAATACTGGGAACAGAATTTAAAATTGTACTCAGACTGAGTGAAGGAATATCATCTCTCTAAGTCTGAGAGAAGGACTCTACAAGAGGAAGATACTTGGTTTTCCTTTGGTGTGTATAAGCTGCTTCCAAGCAGAGATTGGACAAGAATGCATGTATTGTGAAGACTCTTTTTACTAGTAGAATGGGAATAATTGCAGTGGTGACATAGTAGAGTGGCTTGTACTCAGAGCAAGAATGTGTGTCTGAATCCCAGATCAACTAATAGGTACAGAGCCAGCCAAACCTACTAAGAAGAGCAGTGTTTCCTCTCAAAGCTGCAGAGGGACAATGACAGGGTGACCAGCATATATTACTGTGCCCAGTCAAGAGGTGACAGCACCCAGGAGAGAAGCAGAAGTATAGCAAGATGAAAAGTTTGAGGCAAAATAACCTAATTGATCAATAGTCATTAAATATAGGGAAATTTTGAGACAATGAGACATTAACCTCCATAAGCAAGTAAAGAGTTCTCATGGTTTAATAACTGTGAATTAGTCAGGTAGTATAAAATCTTGATTTGAAGTCAGATTCAGATGAGGTCTTGTGCATGGATCATAATCTTAATAAAGAGGGATTAAAATAATGGATTTTTCCACATTCATGGACAGTGTATGCAATGCTCCTGCTCCCCCCCTCCCCCTCCTCCTCTTCCTCCTCCTCCTCCTCCTTCTTCTTCTTTTTGCCTATTATTATCTCAATTTTGAAATCACTTTCTCTTCAACTTCCCCCAAATTTTAGGTTACTTTTTCTGCCTTTTCTTTCTTATCAAAATTTCTTGACTTTTTCCCTAAGAGAAAATTTGTTGAAACAAATTAATTGAATGAATTAAAGACTGTGAATATCCTTTTGTTAATATGATTATGATTTTGGTCTAGAAGATGTTTTCCCAAGTTTTGGTTTGTCATCTTAGAAAAATCTATGAAATGTTTTGTTAAAAACAATTTTATTCTAGTTGTGATGTGGCATATAATAGATTAACTCAAAGGAACATTTTCATAGAACATTATGTATCAAAAAGAATTGAATTTCCTCCACCCCAAATATCTGTAATACAAATTTAAGGAGAATCTTTACCAGTAAAGATTTGGGAAATGAATTTAGCATTCCTTCTAACATCTTACTGCTGGTTTGTTTTGATCTGTACTTATCAGGACAGTCAGCCCCCATTCCATTAGCAGTGAGCATGTCAAAGGCAGTTGGTTTGTTTCAGCTTCAGATCCCAATGTTTTTACCAAATCTAACCTGGAGTACCTGTAACACTGAAGCTTATCAAATCTAAAGACTATCAGAATAAGCAATGAGCTAGAAAGCCATTACAAAGACCCCATATCTAGGGGAGAACGATGATAATGCACAGGATGGTGGCTTCTAATATTTTAATTCAGAATTCAGAGAGAGCAGCATATCCTTTGGGAGGACTTTCTGTATATTTAGGGTACTTGCTACTTAAGTCAGAAAACACTGCCTTTTAACCTCAGCATGTTTTATATTTTATTTTAACCACAACTATGTATCTGTAGAGAAAGCCTGGTAATGATACAGAAAGAAAGAATTCAGTTACAAATAGCAAACATTTTGCTACAGTAGCTGAGAGGTAAAGTTTATATTTGGAGGAAAGAAAAAAAATTAACAGAAGAGAGGAGATCTAAGTAACTAGGCTGTCTTGAGACACTGGAAATGGATTTTTTGAAAGAAGAGTGGAAGAGAAGGAACAGAATAAAGGATAAAATCTAAAGGTATCTTCAAAGAGTAAATTTGAAATCACCTGATGTTCTAATAGGTCTACAATAGTGTATCAAAAAGCAATTGAAATATTGCCAAAATACCAAAAGGAAAACAAACAAATAAAAAACAACAAAGTTATGATTATAGCTCTATTGGTATTTGTTCAATGAGGTGGTATACTTGATAAATAAAAGACTGTTATTCATATATTTGAAGGGCAGAGACATAAATTAGGAATTCAGGGCACATGCTTTGGAGAAAGAATGTCTGGTTCCAATTTGTATTAACTAAATGACCCTGAGAAAAATCTTTCACTTATCATGGTCCTAGATGCATTTTCTTGACCTGCAGACCTAACACAATCTAGTCTCTACTACCTTTCTGACCCATTTTCCACCAATCTCTCTAATTCACACCGTACTTGTTTTTCCAATCAGTCAAGGCCTATCTTTGCACTTAACCAGGAAAGCTCCTCCTCCAGACATTGTAATAATATACTCCTTTCCCTTCATTGAGTTATATGCCAATTTGGGTTTCTCAGACAGGCTTTTTTTCCTGATCTCCATATATGACATAGCATACCCCCACCCTGTCACTTTTTATCACTTTATCCCATTTGCTTTTGTTTGTTTTTTGTTTGTTTGTTTAAGTAGACTCTATGATCAATGTGGGGCTCAAAGTCACGACCCTGAAATCAAGAGTCACTATCTCTGTCTGAGCCAGGAAGACACCCCTATCTCATTTGATTTTCATTGTTCTCCATAGTATTCATTATTGACATTCTATTACTGTCGTACCCACATTTTCGCATCCTAGAGACCACCAAGGAGCCAACACCGATGCAATCACATGAGGGTTTATTAGACAAGCTTAAGCTTGGGCCCAAGTATACCTGACACAGCGGAGTAGGGACTTGGACCCTGAGTTTAGTTAAGGCAGGGGTATTTATGGGTTCCTGTTACTAAAGCAGGGTGGGGATTCCTGTTACTAAAGCAGGGTGGGGATTCCTGTTACTAAAGCAGGGTGGAGGTTTCTGGAACAAAAGCAGGGTTTCCTGTTACTAAAGTAGGGTGGGGGTCTCTGGAACCAAAGCAGGGTGGGGGTTCTTGTTACTAAAGCACAGTGGGGGTCCATAGAACTAAAGAAAAGTAGGGGAAAGTTCAGCCCTTGGGCACAGGGGTCTAAGATGGCTGCTGGAGCTAAGATGGCTGTACTTATGCTAAGGCTAAACCTGAGGTGGGATGGCCTTAATTTTTCTCAGCCTCCACATTATAAATATGTTTACATGTACATATGTGAATATTTGTATGTATATAATTTCCTGTTTTTTGCCTGATTAGGATATAAGCTCCATGAAAAGAGAGAGTTTGATCATTTTGTTCATAGCCATAGTACATAGTCAATAAAGAATTATTTGTCCCAAATAATGATGAATACATGAATTAATAAATAAAGATATCATTACATATCTTATAATTTTTGTGGGTAGGGTACTTGAAACATTGAAAGAATTTAATACCTGTTGTTATTACTATTACATGTAACAAGTTTATCTTTCTGCTTGTATTTAAAATGACCCAAACAGTATTTTTTTAAATAATGTTTGCTCATTTTCCTACCTTAAGCATATTTATATGTATTGATACTGTATCAACATTTGATCTATGAGAAGAACTCTACCCCTCCCTGATCCTTATTAATCATCCATTCAATAAAATGGGGGGAAAGAGGTTGTATAACCCCCTACCATTCTATAAGTAGATATGATTCCACATACATTATGTGTTCTATGGGCAGAATTTTTATAATTTATATTCTAAGTTAAATAAACACAGGAAAATTACTTGATTTGTATTTACCCAGGTAATAAAGAAGAAAACACTTTTTTGTGGGGAGGGGTATAAAACATCTGTTGCCTCTTTTCTTATTTAACAATATTTTTTTTCTGTGCAGGAAAATAATTATGCAACAAAATATATTCTAACAGTGAAAATAAAAATAGATTCATAAGCAAGCTGCTGCTGAGATTTGGAAGATTTACTGCATTAAAGATGGAGAGACAAATCCATTCCTTCCAGAATATTGTATTAGTTGTTTTTTCCCAAAAAATAAAAAAGAAGATTATAAAGAGAAAGAAATATACTTATTTTGTATTTACCATAACCTTTAAAAAATGTTAATTTTATTGTGGTAAGACTACCTAACATGAAATCTACCCTTTTAACAAAATTTTAACTGTACCATTCAGTCTTGTTAGAAGGTACAATGTTGTACAGCAGATCTCAAAAGCTTAAAAGCATTTTTCTTTACTAATGTGGGATTTTAAAAGTAATGAAAATGCAGGGCTCTTTATATATCTTATGTAAGTTATTATTATGTAAGTTGTTATAGGCATTTGTATAAGAATATAATTTTATATATATAGATATGTAATTACAAGTAAGAGAGATATCATAAGTACAATCAAAGTATTTCCCAATAAGAACAATATTTGTGGTTGCTATTTAACATTTATTAGATTTGACATTTTTATCCTCATGCTGAAAATCTGAGTTTGCACTATGCTGTTATTTTTTGTTTTTCTCTTTTTTAGTTTCAATTTATTTCTTGTAGTCACATTTTATTTTTCCTTTTCCTTCTTTTCCCCTTTAATTGAGAGGTCAACTTTTTAAATTACTTACTTGATTTTTTTCTTCTCTTATATTTCACTACTTCTGGTTTATAATTCAGAGAGATTTCTGCTATACCCTACATAGTTAACTCTCTACCAAACCATAAAGTAACCTTGATCTATTTAGCCTTGTATATTTTTTCTGACTTACATGTCATTGAACCTAAAATTCTAGATATATCTTTTAGTTTACCCAAAAAATTAGACATTTATACATGGACACACTGATTAAGTTTTACTGATATGTTCACCACTTTATTCATTTATAATTTCTTCTTACATCTGAGACTGTCCTCTGTAGTTATTTCTTTTCTGAGACAACACTTTTTGACCTCCCTTTGATAGATGTTGACAGGTAATAAACTCTATTTTATTTGTGTGTGTGTTGGTTTTTTTGAAAATATGTTTATTTTTCCTGTTTATTTCGCTTATATAGCTTTACTAGATAAATGATTCTTGGAAGATATTGTTCCTCTGTCTTTTGACTTCTATAGCACAAGTTGAGTTGCATGTTTTTCTTTTTAAGAGAAATATAGAAGATAATGAATATAGCCACAGGGACATTTTTAGATTTATAAATTAATCTGAGGGAATTTAGTGCAAAGGAAGTGATCATTTGACAGATTTGAGAAGATCAAACAAAGGATGAAAAATAAATCACCCTGGAGAAGAGAAAGTGAGTATTCTAAGAAATGATAGAATTGATAGGGTTGTTATGCAAGGATAAATGTTAATTTGAGATTAGTGATTAGAGTTTAAAGTAAAGCCAATCAGCAAAAATTTCATGATTTTCAACAGCACTATTTTAGTGCTTATGTGTGAAGAAGAAAGTGAATTTTGAGGTTCACTTCCAGCTATTGCAAGGCAAATATGAACAAGAAAGGATCAAAAAGCAAAAGTGTTAAGACTATATGCAAAGGAATGGCTTCTATTTGAACCAATGAATATACTCTGGATAGAAGGAAATCAAAAATATAGAGGCAAAATAATGGAGAGAAAATGGTAAGGTCAATAGACTAAAATTTTAATGGAACTGAAGAGTTGTAGCAGAGAGGTTTCTAGCGAAAATGATCAAGACAGTTATGATATATGGTTAATAGCTCGGATGATTGATCTAGAAATTTTAGAAGTAATTTTGTATTTCTGATTATGACATTCTGAGGGCATCATGGGTATGGGATGCTGGTATGGAGGGAAGAAAACGGACCACCACGTGGAGATATTGGAGACTGCACAGACGAGGCTATACCTCACATGAAAGGTGTCAACCACATGGATATTGAAGTTAGTCAACATTAATGCTATTCAACCTAGTCACTTCCATGATTTTGCATATATTTGATAGAAACAATATCTATTACTGAAACAAAATTTCTGTTTATCTGTTGGTCATGGATTCTAAAACCAAATTCTAGAGCTTATGTTTGTGTCTCTAAAATAAAGATACACCAAACTTAATGTGGTACAAGTATTTATCAAGGGCATCAGGAAGGGTAAATTCTATTTCTAGCTCTATTACCACCTCGTAGCATAACTTCAGCCAAATCAAATAACCTCCCAACATCTCAGTAATCTTGCAGGTAAGAAAACTGAAATGAATTAAAGATGATTTAAAATAGTTTTTTGACTCAAAGGACTTTGATTTAATTATAGTTTATTCCTTGCTAAAGTATAGTTCATTGGCCTTGTCCTTTAAGTTTATATGAGTTTTATTATAGATTTTTCCCACCTCTGAGCATTTGTGGTTGTATATATTTCTATGAGATCTGTCACCATGACATCTGGATAACCAGCTAATATAGTTATATAAAATTAGCAGGTATGTGGGAAGAAAAAAATGTCAATCCTTGTCTTTCTTTTATGTAGGTTTTAATGTGGAATAAAGATTCTGTCTTGGAGTTCTTAGAGCTTCTTAATCACATGATTACAGAGAAGTTTAAAGGGGAAATGGCAATTTTCACTGTTCCTCCAAATATATGAGCATGTAACATAACATCTACAGCTGCAAAATAAAAAAAGGATATAAAAAATGTTCTCCTAATCGTAACTGTGATTGGAACCTTGACATACAAATAGTTGTAGAGAAAAATGTGGATGCTACTGCAAATTTACACAGGCAATAATATTGATAGAAAACTGAAAGTTAAAATAGAGCATTTATAAGATTTACACTTTTTGTTGTTATTTTGAAGGAATCCACCATCTTTAACAATTATGAACAAATTATGATTTTTTTTAATGTGTAGATAGGATAGAGTAAAAATAATCATTAGGACACAAGGTCGAAGAAACTGAGCAGATATCAGATAAGAAAGTGGTGGATGCTGTGATGAGTCTGGAAAGATTAGAATCACAGACGTAAATTTGAAGGTCTTAGTATTAAAGTGGCATCTTCAATGCTGTGGCACTGTATATCACTTGCAAAGAGCATTATAGGTTGAGAAAAGAGTGAAGGCCCAGGAAAGGATCACAGGGCATTCCATTATGTAGAGGTCAAGAGAGGAGTAGGCACCAACAAAAACGATTGAAAAAGCTTTACCAATAAAGATGATGAAGAAACAAGAGAGTGTAGGGTACCATGACCCAAGGGAAAAAAAATTTCAGGAATAGTGATGGAAAACTTTATCTGGTGCTATTACCTATAAATAGAGTAATTATTTTATTTAGCAAGAAATGGCTAATATTATCATGCTGAGTTGCAGCATGTTAACTTTTGAAATAATAATAGAGACCATGAGGTGTGACCAGAAGATAGAGACATCTCAATTTGCTAATGGCCAGATGTGGGGAGGAGGAGAATGTTTTCACATAAACAATGTACTATAAAATTGCCATGATCTATTACAGGTAGACAGTGAGAACAGAAGTTATGGGACAGCAGAACAGGAGGTCATAGTTGACACAGGAAATTTGAGATGAATATCTGACATCAAGTCATTGAGGAGGAAATTAGTTAAAAGTATCTAGGTTGGGGAACAAGGATCCACAATGGAAACTCCAAGAAATCAGAGTGTGAGTGTACAATAATTGAATCCTTTGTCCTTCTCAGAAACTGAAAAAGATTTACCAAAGTCACAGGATCTATACATACATTTGTACATGCAACTCTATCTGGTGAACCATTTGTTCATATTCTTTGTCTATTTTACACTGTTATACTGGTATTTTTCACATTGATATTAAGGAGTCCTACATATGCTGAGGGCAATAGCCTTTTCTCTGGAATGCAGAAAAGCAATTGATTTCCTTTTTCTTCAAGTTTTTCTTAAGCCTTAAGATGCTTTTGGTCAACACTACATTGAAACTTGAACTCAATCACAAGAGGAAATTTGTGAGAGACTCAAACATATGGGGGTTAAAGAGCATTTTCCCAAAGAATGAATGGGTCAATCAGGAAATTAAAAAAGCATTTAAAAAATCATGGAAACAAATGAAAAAGAAAGCACACTGTTCAAAACTTTGGGATGTAGCAAAGGCAGTCCTAAGAGGGAATATGTAGCAATACAAGTCTTTCTCAAGAAACAAGAAAAGTCTCAAATATATAACTTAATCTTACAGTGAAAGGAGCTGGAGCAAGAACAGCAAATATCATCTAAATCAAGCAGGAGAAGAGAAATAAAGATTAGAGCAGATATATCAACGAAATAGAAACCACAAGAACAGTAGAACAGATCAATGAAACTAGGAGTTGGTTGTTTGAAAGAATAAGATTGATAAACCCCTGGCCAGACTTATCAAAAAGAAAAGAGGAAGGACTCAAATTAATAAAACCATGAATGAAAGAGGAGAAATCACAACCAACACCAAAAAAATACAAACAATTATAAGAACATATTATGAGCAAAAATATGCCAACAAATTAGGCAACCTGAAAGAAATGGATGGATTGCTGGAAATTTATAAACTACCAAAACTGAAATAGGAAGAAATAGAAAACCTAAACAGACACATAACCAGCAAGGAAATTGAAATAGTAATTAAAAATCCCCCAACAAGGGGCACCTGGGTGGCTCAGTGGGTTAAAGCCTCTGCCTTTGGCTCAGGTCATGATCTCAGGGTCCTGGGATTGAGCCCCACATTGGGCTCTCTGCTCAGTGGGGAGCCTGCTTCCCCCTCTCTCTATATCTGCCTCTGCTGCTTGTGATCTCTCTCTCTCTCTTTACAAATGAATTAAAAAAAAAAATCCCCCAACAAGAGTTCAAGACCAGAAGGGCTCCCAGCAGAATTCTATGAAACATTTCAAGAATTCTTGAAATTCTTCTGAAGCTCTTTCAAAAATATAGAAAGAGAAGAAAAACTTCCAAACTCTTTCTATGATGCCAGCATTATCTGGATCCCAAAACCAGATAAAGACCCCACCAAAATGGAAAATTACAGACAAATACCCCTGATGGACATGGATGCCAAAATTGCCACCAAGATAGTAGCCAATAGGATCCAACAGTACCTTAAGAGGTTTATCCACTACAACCAAGTGGGATTTATACTACATTCCAAGTAGGCTGTAAGAGTTGTTTAATATCTGCAAACCAATCAATGTGATACAATCACATAAATAAATGGACAAGAACCATATGGATCTATGCTCTATGTCTCAATGGATACAGAAAAAGCATTTGACCAAATATAGCACCCTTTCTTTATTAAAATTCATCACAGTGTAGGGATAAAGGAACATCCCTCAATATCATAAAATCAATATACAAAAGCTGACAGAAAGTATCATTCTCAATGGGGAAAAACAGAGCTTTTCCCTTGAAGTCAGGAACACAATGGGGATATTCACTCCCACCACTGTTGTTCAACATAGTACTAGCAGTCTCAGCAATCAGACAACAAAAAGAAATAAAAACCAACCAGATTGGGGGAAAAAAAATAAAAAGAAGTCAAACTCTCTTTGCAGATGATATGATATTTTATATAGGAAACCCAAACGACTTCATCCCGAAACTGTTATAACTAATACATGAATTCAGGAAAGTGGGAAGATACAAAATCAATGCACAAAGTCAGTTGAACTTGTATACAATGAGAGAAAAAAGAAATTAAGGAGTTGATCCCATTTAAAATTGCACCCAAAGCCATAAGATACCTAAGAATAAACCTAACCAAATAGGTAAAGGATCTGTACTCTGCAAATTATAAAACAGTCAGAGAAATTGAGAAAGACACAAAGAAATGGAAAAATATTTCATGCTCATGGATTGGAAAAACAAATATTAAAATGTCTTTGCTACTTAGAGCAATTTACACATTCAATGCAATCTTTATCAAAATACCATCAACTTTTTTCACAGAGCTGAACAAATATTCTAAAATTTGTATGGAACAAGAAAAGATCCTGAATAGCCAAAGGAATGTTGAAAAAGAAAACCAAAGCTGGTGGCATCACAATTCCAGATTTCAAGCTCTAGTATAAAGCTGCAATCAATCATCAAGACAGTATGGTACAGGCACAAAACAGACATATAGATGAGTGGAAGAGAACAGAGAACCCGGAAATGGACCCTCAACTCTAGGTCAACTAATCTTGACAAAGCAGGAGAAAATATCCAAAGGATAAAAGATAGTCTCTTTAACAGATGATGTTGGGAAAAGTGGGTGACCGCATGCAGAAGAATGAAACTGGATGCTTTTCTTACACCATATACAAAAATAAACTCAAAATGGATGAAAGGCGTCAATGTGAGAAAGGAATCCATCAAAATCCTAAGGGAGAACATAGGCAGCAGCCTCTTCGACATCAGCCACAGCAAATTCTTTCAAGACACATCTCCAAAGGCAAAAAAAACAAAAGTGAAAATGAACTTTTGGGACTTCATCAAGGTAAAAAGATTTGTAAAACAGATGAAACAAAACCTAAAACAGCCCATTGAATGGGAAAAGATATGTGCAAATGCCTTATCAGGTAAAGGGCTAGTATCCAAAATCTATAAAGAACTTAGCAAACTCAACACCCCCAAAACAAATAATCTTGTCAAAAAAATGGGCAGAAGGTATGAACAGACATTTCCCCATACATACAAATGGCTAGCAGACACATGAAAAGATGCTCAACATCACTCATCATCAGGGAAATAAAATCAAAACCACAAGGAAACACCACGTCACACCAGTCAGAATGGCTAAAATTATCAAGTCAGAGAATGACAAGTGTTGGTGAGAAATTGGAGAAAGGGGAACCCTCTAACACTCTTGTTGGGAATGCAAGTTGGTGCGGCCACTCTGGAAAACAGTACGGAGGTTCCTCAAAAAGTTAAAAATAGAGCTACCTTATGACTGAGCAATTGTACTACAAGGTATTTACTCAAAGGATGCAAACATTAATCTGAAGGGGCACCTGTACCCCAATGTCTATAAAGTAATGTCCACTAGCCAAACTATGGAAAGAGCCCACATGTTCATCGATAAATGAATGGATAAATAAATATCTATTTATAAAAATATTTACAAAATATTTATTTAAAATATTCCACAGACAATGGAATATTGCTCAGCCATCAAAAAAAAAAATGAACCCTCACCATTTGCAATGACATGGATAAAACTAGAAGCTATTATGTTAAGTGAAATAGGTCAATCAGAGAAAGACAATTACCATATTATTTCACTCATATGTGGAGTTGAGGAAACAAAACGGAGGATCATAAGGGAAGGGAGGGAAAAATAAAACAAAATGAAATCAGAGAGGGAGACAAACCATAAAAGACTCTTAACTGGGAACAAACTGAGGGTTGCGGGAGGGGAGGTAAGTGGAAGGATGGGGTAAGTGCGTGATGGGCATAGGACAGCATGTGATGTAATGAGCACTGGGAGTTATCTCAAACTGATGAGTAACTGAATTCTAACTCTGAAACTAATAATGCAATATATGTTAATTAATTGAACTTAATTTTTTTAATGTCCAAAATAAATAAACAAAAAAGGAGGCTTTTTTAAAAGTTTTGTCATACAAAATTAATATGCCAATAGTTTATTTTTAAATTATATATTGTGATTATAGTTTTTTAATGTTTACAAAGTATTCTTTATTTAAGATTACACACACATCATTCTTTCACATTACCTCATTTAATTTTCATTTTTTTAATCATTTAAATGTATTCTATCTTAAATTTATTTTGTTAAAAGCATGAATTGTTTGCAAGGCTTTATTTTTCACAGGTGGTTTCTTAGTTGTTCTACTACCAAAACCATTATCTCACTGGCAAACACCAGCAGAGAAAAAATAAAGTAATATAGAATAATTTAATTATATGATCAAGAAAGTTGAAATAGGGGCGCCTGGGTGGCTCAGTGGGTTAAGCCGCTGCCTTCGGCTCAGGTCATGATCTCAGGGTCCTGGGATCGAGTCCCGCATGGGGCTCTCTGCTCAGCAGGGAGCCTGCTTCCTCCTCTCTCTCTCTCTGCCTGCCTCTCCAACTACTTGTGATTTCTCTCTGTCAAATAAATAAATAAAATCTTTAAAAAAAAAAAGTTGAAATAAAGGAATTTGAGGACAACACTAGAATTTTAGAAATACACACTTTTCAAGGACTAATGAACATTTTTTAAAGATGATATGTGAAGTCATAAAATTAACACAATTAATAAAACATGAAACAGAACATAATTAAGACTTAATGCCATTTATTCTAGATCACTGGGCCACATGTATTTCATTTAGAGAAAAATAAATGCAGCAAAAAAAAATTTTTTTTTAAATACAAATCTTATTTGGAAATTAAGAAACACATCCCTAAATAGAAGAGATCAGAGGAAGTTTAATGGAAATTAGAAAACCTTTAGCGTTGACTAATAATTTAGATTCTATATTGAAATTGTAGTTAGGATGGGAAGTAGAAAGAAAAGTATGACCTTGGATATTTACATTGATTAAAAGAAGGGTTAAAGTTAATTTGGTAAGAATTTACTGGGGTGCCTAGGTGGCTCAGTGGGTTAAAGCCTCTGCCTTCGGCTGGGGTCATGATCCCAGGGTTCTGGGATCCAGCCCCGCATCGGGTGCTCTGCTCAGCAGGGAGCCTGCTTCCACCTCTCTCTCTTTCTACCTGCCTCTCTGCCTACTTGTGATCTCTGCCTGTCAAATAAATAAATAAAATATTTTTTAAAAATTGGGTTTATTGTGATGGACATTGGGGAGGGTATGTGCTATGGTGAGTGCTGTGAATTATGTAATTATGTGAATTATGATTCACAGACCTGTACCCCTGAAACAAATAACATTATATGTTAATTTTTAAAAAAAGGAATTGGATTTATTATGAGAGATGGCAGCAGGATAGAGTAGATCCAAAGTAAGAGGAAAGATGTAAAGCAGAAAAATTGAAGCAGGAAAAGATATGTTTCTAATATAATGTGTATATTATATTACAAAGGATGTTCTGGAAAAATGGAAACAAAAAATTTGTTCAAGATTTTTTTAAAACAAAATATATAATAATTAGAATGGTATAAAAAGATAAAAGATAAGATAAAAGATAAAAAAGGGGAAAATACAAACTAATTTATGTGAGTATATTAAAAAATCATGATAAAATGTGTAAATTCCTAGATAAAGTTTAAAATGGAAATGATAATCGGAATAATCCTACAGTTATTAAAGAAAATGTATCAGCACAAGTAAAAATATATTCTTCAAAACTAAACATAGCATGGTGGCTTTAATAATTGTGCTTTACTAAATATTATCTAAAAAATTCAAATTAGAAAAATGGGATTGAGAACATATGGAAAAATATCATGATGTATTGTTATGAGTCTGGCATAACTCATCAAAATCTATCAGAACAATAACAACAGCAAACACAACAAAATTATAGTCTAATTTAACTCATAGATACAAATTTTGTATGCATTACATTAGCAATAAAAATCAGTAAAACATTAAAAAATAATACAACATGATTGTCTTAGTCCATTCAGGCTGCAGTAACAAAATACAATGGACTTGGTGGCTTATAAAAAACAAAAATTTATTTCTTACAGTTCTGGAGCTCAGAAGTCAAAGATCAGGTGCCAGCATGGTCAGGGAGGGCCCTCTTCCAAGTTGTAGACTTTCATCATATGTTCACATGGTGGAGTGAGCTAGGCAACTCGGGATTTCATCTAGAGAAACACCAACCCCACTCATGAGGATTCCACTCTCATGACCTTATCACCTTCCAAAGGCTCCACTTCCAAATACCATGACCTTTGGGTGTTATGATCTCAATAGACAAATTGTGGGGGATGCAAACCTGCAGACCATAGCCATAATCAAGTTGATTTTGTCCCAGTAAGCAAATTTCAATTACCATTGCATAAATGTGTCAGTGTAATTCAACACTGAAAGGAAAGTGTCATTCGACAATCCCAGTAGTTGTAAAGTATTAGAGGAATCCAGGGTTTATTCATGAATAATTGACAAAAACTATATATAAATGACCCCTTAACTTAATAACTCCTGTCTATAGTGTAATCATAAGAAATACCTACTGACCAATGAACCTTTGCAAGCACATGTTTAAAACTATTACTTGATTCTGATGCTCATTGTAATATTTGCTCAAATATTTTTCTTTATGGCCCAACCAGTGTAGGAAGTCAAGAAAAATAAAGTTGTAGATATTGAAGAAGATGAAATAAAGTTACTATTTTTATAGATGATATAACATATAGAGAAAAAAATCAAAAGTATTTATAAATTACTAAAATCAATGAAAGTTAAACATTTTGACTAATGATAAAATCATTATGCAAAATCGATTCCATGAATCCCAGCAATATAACAAAATAAATTTTATTTTTTCACATTAGAAATTTTTAAATTGGTATTTGTCACTAATAATAGCATAAATATATAAATTATTTGGAAATACATCAAATAAAATATGAACCATATAATATAAAATGAAACATTTAATTTCAAGGAAAATATGAATACTTGTTCTTTAAGTTACCATGAAATCATCTTTAAATTATCAT